>NC_052327.1:51386163-51538663 GCF_016432855.1 Salvelinus namaycush | reverse complement strand
CTGGGTGTTGTGTGGTGTCTGTCTAAAGCTGCCGGGCTGGCTGTCGTTCAGTTTAAAGCTCAATCAAACAGCTCGAATACTGGTACTGAACCCAGGTCTGCTAGCTAGCCACCTGTCAACCTCTCTGCCTGTCTGTCTGCCTGTCTGTATGAGGGGGCGGTAGGTCTGCCTGACAGAATGACAAAGAAAAAAGGTTAATT
Source organism: Salvelinus namaycush (assembly GCF_016432855.1). Taxonomy (NCBI): domain Eukaryota; kingdom Metazoa; phylum Chordata; class Actinopteri; order Salmoniformes; family Salmonidae; genus Salvelinus; species Salvelinus namaycush. The sequence goes on along the minus strand of NC_052327.1, from coordinate 51,538,463 downwards.
GTGACATTTTGAATTTGTATTTCAAGCTCTGATATTCCGTGGTTCAGTGGATTCAGAGGTTGTTATATGATGATTAATGAAGGTTAGATGAGTCCATGACACTCATAATCATGACTTATAAATGGTGGATCCATAAGCTCCTAACTACCACACATAGTACTACGTGAAGGTATCTCATACAGCCAAGACAGACAAAGTAAAACTATCTCATAGGATTGAATACATATTCTTTCCTACAATAGGAGGTACTGTAGATGATATGTTTTGTAAAGGAGGCTGAATGTTTCATGTTTACTTTCCTATTACCATTTATCTGATGGGAATGTGGTACAAAACAATGTGTAGCTACACTACATGACCAAAAGTATGTGGACACCTGTGATTCTTCACACCAGTGAATGCATTTCCAGCGCTCCGGAGTCCAATGGCGGTGAGCTTTACACCAGTCCAGGTGACGCTTGGCATTGCGTATAGTGATCTTAGGCTTATGTGTGGCTGGAAACCCATTTCATGAAGCTTCCGACGAACAGTTATTGTGCTGACGTTACTTCCAGAGGCAGTTTGGAACTCGGTAGTGAGTGTTGCAACTGAGGACAGACGATTTTTACACGCTACACGCTTCAGCACTCGGTGGTCTCGTTCTGTGAGCTTGTGTGGCCTACCACTTCGCGGGTGAGCTGTTTTTGCTCCTAGACGTTTCCACTTCACAATAACAGCACTTACAGATGAACTGACTTGTTGGAAAGATGGCATGCTATGACGGTGTCACTGAGCTCCTCACTAAGGATGTTCTACTGCCTATGTTTGTCTATAGAGATTGCATGGCTGTGTGCTCAATTTTATACACCTGTCAGCAACGGGTGTGGCTGAAATAAGCGAATCCACTAACTTGAAGGGGTGTCCACATACCTTTGTATACATATAGTGTATGTTGCCAGGGGAAATGAACGGCGGTGTATTACCACGGGGTCTCTGCAGCTCTCTGATATCAATATGCTTTGCTGGAACTAAATTGGATTGGCTTCTTCAATCATTTTGGATATGGATTCCAGTGAGTGTCTTAGTGTTTACCGTGACATAGTTATTTGGAGAGAAGCCCTTGAGTCTCAGAAAAGCCTTCGGTTATGTAGCTAGCCCCACACATATACACACTCACACACTCACACATATACACACATATACACACACACTCACACCATACACACACACAGTCACACCTATACACACACAGTCACACATATACACACACACACACACACACACACACACACACACACACACACACACACACACACACACACACACACACACACACACACACACACACACACACACACACACACACACACACCATACACACACCATACACACACACTCTCTCTCACACACACACACACACACACACACACACACACACACACACACACACACACACACACACACACACACACACACACACACACTCACACCATACACACACACACACACACACACTCACACCATACACACACACACACACACACACACTCACACCATACACACACACTCTCTCACACACACACACACACACACACACACACACACACACACACACACACACACACACACACACACACACACACACACACACACCATACACACACACACACACACACACACACACACACACACACACACACACACACACACACACACACACACACACACACACACACACACACACACTCACAATAATAATAATAATCTACTAATCATGATCTTCAGTTTAGAATACAATTAGTTTAAACAGCTGTGTTTGCTAGGGATGGAGGAAAAGTATGACACCACTCTGGCCCCTGAGGAGTTGCCCTTCCCTGCTTTAGATGCTTTTGGGAAACCGGTCCCTGGTCTGTAAACTATGGTGTGACTGGGATGGGGTCCAAGGCAGACAACATGAAAGAGGATTACTGGTTTATAGATATATGAGACATAGAGAGTGCCTCCCCCTCAGATATACAAGACATAGAGAGGGGAATTACAGAACTGTGTCACAAATATGCAAACCGCTGCAAAACTATTTCACTGTGAAACATCATCAGGAGGGTAGTAAACTTGTTATTTGGTTGGTAATAGTCTCGTTTGCCAGACTCACAGCGGCTCTGGGAAGTGACTAGATTGGTAAAGCGGTGTTCTGTTTGATGGAAAGGGGAAGAGGTCATATAGCTAGTGGCATATGAATACTGATATCTAAGACTATATTTATTTATAAGAAGAACAGTGATTAAGAGGAAGATAGATTCTTGAAGAGGAGAGTGGAGTGGACAGAGTCTTCTCTGGTAAGTTATGCAGTAACATGCAGTACTGTAGCTCCACACTGTCAACATACAGTACTGTAGCTCCATACTGTTAACATGCAATACTGTAGCTCCATACTGTCAACATACAGTACTGTAGCTCCATACTGTCAACATACAGTACTGTAGCTCCATACTGTCAACATGCAGTACTGTAGCTCCATACTGTCAACATACAGTACTGTTGCTCCACACTGTCAACATGCAGTACTGTAGCTCTATACTGTCAACATGCAGTACTGTAGCTCCACACTGTCAACATGCAGTACTGTAGCTCCATACTGTCAACATACAGTACTGTAGCTCCATACGGTCAACATACAGTACTGTAGCTCCATACTGTCAACATGCAGTACTGTAGCTCCATACTGTCAACATGCAGTACTGTAGCTCCATACTGTCAACATGCAGTACTGTAGCTCCATACTGTCAACATACAGTACTGTAGCTCCATACGGTCAACATACAGTACTGTAGCTCCATACGGTCAACATACAGTACTGTAGCTCCATACTGTCAACATGCAGTACTGTAGCTCCATACTGTCAACATGCAGTACTGTAGCTCCATACTGTCAACATGCAGTACTGTAGCTCCATACTGTCAACATACAGTACTGTAGCTCCATACGGTCAACATACAGTGCTGTTGATCCATACTGTCAACATGCAGTACTGTAGCTCCACACTGTCAACATACAGTACTGTAGCTCCATACTGATACTGTACGTCCCTGCTTCTTTGTGCTGGATATTTTTTCAGTCCACATTTCATACCCAACATCCTCTCTTTCCAAAACAGTTTAATTTCCCTCAAATACTTGGAATGTTATTGGCTTGCTCTCAAACTCAAACATGAATATATTTTCTCACTTCTAATGTGAATGGAAACCACTGTCTGTCTGTTAGGCTTGTCTGGGAGGTTTCTGCTCTCTCACATGAGTTCTCCATCTATGATATTGCCAACATGCTAAATGGAATGCATTCATATTTTATCATAACGTGGCACTGTACAATAAAGTGGTCTAGCCTAGAGGGGAACTTTTTATTGTTCCCGGTTTGGCCCAGGGATGTTTTTAGAACGTTCTTGGGACGTTGTGTCATGGTCCCCTGAACGTTCTTGGGATGTTGTGTCATGGTCCCCTGAATGTCCCCTGAACGTTCTTGGGACGTTGTGTCATGGTCCCCTGAATATCCCCTGAACGTTCTTGGGACATTCTGTCATGGTCCCCTGGAAGTTTTGAATCACTATGAATCACTATGATAAATATAATTGTGTGTATTTTTTACAGAGCTGAGTGTAGGCTTGGCAACAGTAACAAGGGGTGCTGTGTAATTTCTTTGAGACTATCAGATGGCTTCCCTGGGACAAACCGGGAACTAGACAAAAACCTCCAGGGTACCATGACACAACGTCCCAAGAACGTTCAGGGGACATTCAGGGTACCATAACACAACGTCCCAAGAACATCCTGAGAGACAGAGAGAGAGCGAGAGAGAGAGAGAGAGAGAGAGAGAGAGAGGTGACAGACAGAGAGAGAGGGGGGGAGAGAGGTGGGGGAGAGGGGGGGAGAGGTGGGGGAGAGAGAGATGGAGAGAGAGAGGGGGGAGAGAGAGGGGGGGGAGAGAGGTGGGGGAGAGAGAGAGAGAGGTGACAGAGAGAGAGAGAGGGGGGAGAGGTGGGGAGAGAGAGAGAGAGGTGACAGAGAGAGAGAGAGAGGGGGGAGAGGGGGGGGGGGGAGAGAGAGAGAGATAGAGAGAGAGGGGAAGATGTAAAGGAACATTTCAGTCTCTGACCTCATCTAGCCCCTCACAGCTAAATGTCTGAAGACACATTCACTGTCTTTCTGTCTCATCCTCTCTCTTTGTTCATCTTTCACACTCTTTCTTTCTCCACATTCTCTCTCCCTGTCCCCTCTCTCTCTCTTTACCGTTTTCTCTCTCTTTCTCTATCGCTCTCTCTTTTATCTCTCTCTCTGCCGGGGTGGTCATTCAAAAGTGTTGACTCAGCCTCTCTGGCCTGGAACACACAGTGGTATTGACCAACACATTCACAACAAGTAACAGAGAGAGAGAGAGGGGGAGGCTGAGGGCCAGAGTGGGGACAGGAGCCAGAGAGAGAGATAGAGTGGGTGAGAGAGAGACTGACCCAAACTTAAGGAAAGCTTTGACTATGTACAGACTCAGTCAGCATAGCTTTGCAATTGAGAGAGGCCGCCGTAGGCAGACCTGGCTTGCAAGAGAAGACAGGCTATGTGCACACTGCCCACAAAATGAGGTGGAAACTGAGCTGCACTTCCTAACCTCATGCCAAATGTATGACCATATTAGAGGCACATATTTCCCTCAGATTACACAGATCCACAAAGAATTCAAAAACAAACCGAATTTTAATAAACTCCCATATCTACTGGGTGAAATACCACAGTGTGCCACCACAGCAGCAACATTTGTGACCTGTTGCCACAAGAAAGGTCAACCAGTGAAGAACAAACACCATGGTAAATACAACCCATATTTATGTTGATTTATTTTCTATTTTATACTTTAACCATTTGCACATTGTTACAACACTTTATATATACATAATATGACATTTGTAATACACTCTGTGAGTGTAATGTTTACTGTTCATATATATTGTTTATTTCACTTGTGTATATTATGTACTTCACTTGCTTTGGCAATGTTAACGTATGTTTCCCATGCCAGTAAAGCCCTTAAATTGAAATTGAATTGAATTGAGATAGAGTGTGTGTGTGTGTGGGGGGGGGGAAGAGTGAGCAAGAGAGACAGACAGAAAGAGAAAGAGGTCGACAAACAGAGAGAGAGGGGACCACAGAGTGAGGACTGTAGACTGAATCAGCAGTTTGAAACACAGTGAGGCGTCAACCAACGGGTCTTTGTGAGCGGCAGCATTCATTACCGAGGGACGAATAGAAGCGATGCAGAGGTTTCTATTCACTTCACCCATGGCTCTCTTTTACGGGGTTCCCTCGCCTCACGTGCTTTGGTGTTATTGTTGTGTGCGTTTGTGTGTTTTGATGCTAGGTGGCAGGGACAGGGGGGTGAGAGGAGGAGACCCACCCACAAGGTGATGCTAGGTGGCAGGGACAGGGGGGTGAGAGGAGGAGACCCACCCACAAGGTGATGCTAGGTGGCAGGGACAGGGGGGTGAGAGGAGGAGACCCACCCACAAGGTGATGCTAGGTGGCAGGGACAGGGGGGTGAGAGGAGGAGACCCACCCACAAGGTGATGCTAGGTGGCAGGGACAGGGGGGTGAGAGGAGGAGACCCACCCACAAGGTGATGCTAGGTGGCAGGGACAGGGGGGTGAGAGGAGGAGACCCACCCAGAATGTCAACTTGTTGCTGTAGTTTGATAAACACACATGAATATAGGATTATTATATCCGTATGAGAAATCAAATCAAGGTACTTCTGGTGTTGAGTAAGAACCACTTCACTACACTATGGTAGCCTCCTACAATACACTTCAGTAGGTTAAAAATAACCAAATATAAGATTTCCTTGTGAAAAAGGCAATGTCCCTGCCTCCAAGCTACTAGATGCAATCTGCCGCTGTGTGCTAGTGCCTGGTGCAGGGGATTATTTCATCTCTGAGAGCAGCAGGTTGCTCTCCCCTGGTGAAAGCAATGAGATTACTCAGCAGCAGGGCTGAGATCAGCTGTAGCACAGGTGGGGTCTCACACACGCACGCACGCACGCACGCACGCACGCACGCACGCACGCACGAACACACACACACACACACACACACACACACACACACACACACACACACACACACACACACACACACACACACACACACACACACACACACACACACACACACACACACACACCTCAGCTGGTCCCAGATCAGCTGATATACAGACAGATGGGATAAAGACAACAGTGACTTCAGACAGATACTGTACACAGACTGAAGCACTGTTTTAATAGCTCTCTGACATCTCTCCTGACTTCTCTTCTTGTTGAAGCCTCTGGCTGCGCCCTGAAGAGACATGGATAGAGAGAGTGGGGTATAGAAATAGAGAGGGGGGAGGAGAGAGAGAGAGAGAGAGACCTAACCACTGTGACTGACCCAAACTTAAGGAAAGCTTTGACTATGTACAGACTTAGTGAGCATAGCCTTGCTATTGAGAAAGGCCGCCGTAGGCAGACATGGCTCTCAAGAGAAGACAGGCTATGTGCACACTGCCCACACAATGCGGTGGAAACTGAGCTGCACTTCCTAACCTCCTGCCAAATGTATGACCATATCAGAGACACATATTTCCCTCAGATTACACAGATCCAAAAAGAACTAGAAAAGAAACCCAATTTTAATAAACTCCCATATCTATTGGGTGAAATACCACAGTGTGCAATCACAACAGCATGATTTGTGACCTGTTGCCACAAGAAAAGGGCAACCAGTGAAGAATAAACACCATGGTAAATACAACCCATATTTATGTTTATTTATTTTCCCTTTTGTACTTTAACCTTTTGCACATTTTTACAACACTGTATATAGACATACTATGACATTTGTATGTATGTCTTTATTCTTTTTGAACTTCTATGAGTGCAAGAGAGAGAGAGAGAGAGAGAGAGAGAGAGAGAGAGAGAGAGAGAGAGAGAGAGAGAGAGAGAGAGAGAGAGAGAGAGAGAGAGAGAGAGAGAGAGAGAGAGAGAGAGAGAGAGAGAGAGAGAGAGAGAGAGAGAGAGAGAGAGAGAGAGAGAGAGATGGCCTGACAACCTGGTGAACAGATGGACACATGGAGAGGAGAGGCAGAGGAGATGCCAGTCATTCTATAGCTGTCTCTCCATCTCATCACTCTGTTTCTTCGCTCTCTCCTCCCTCTCCTTCTCTTTCCCCTTCTCCATATCCCCCTCAATATTGCTCCTTTTCTCAATGTATTTATTTATCCATCAGTCCACCTTAAGCACAAGGATAAAGTTGCTTTTCTTTTCCAAGCTGTTCAATAGAAACAAAATCCTTTTGGATGGATGGCAAAAGGACAGACGATTTCAAGCCATGTCTAGTAATTCAGAATATCACCGCAGCTGGACAGAAGGGATTTTCCTCACGTTCGGCTGGCCTGGTGTGTGATGCCGGCATCTATCTATTTGGAAGAGGTCCGTGCGCAGGGGTGGCTGAGAAATCCAAATGATTTATGTGGCCGTTAAGTCTGGTTCATGGTCCCAATACCAAGTCTATCTGCTCATCAATATAAAACAAATGCTTCAGAGTGTTGCGTGTTGCAGAATACAAATGCACCTGCTGCAATCCCTGCAAATGAGAAGACTGTGGGTGTTTCTCAATATGCATAATGAATCCTCATTAAGGCCAAGAGAAGACTGTGGGTGTTTCTCAATATGCATAATGAATCCTCATTAAGCCAAGAGAAGACTGTGGGTGTTTCTCAATATGCATAATGAATCCTCATTAAGGCCAAGAGAAGACTGTGGGTGTTTCTCAATATGCATAATGAATCCTCATTAAGGCCAAGAGAAGACTGTGGGTGTTTCTCAATATGCTTAATGAATCCTCATTAAGGCCAAGAGAAGACTGTGGGTGTTTCTCAATATGCGTACTACCATGCTCCGAGCACACTAATTGGAGCATGAATCAAAGTATGATAATGGAGCACTGAGGGCACTTTTCGGATGCATACTCCGCTGGTACACATTTGGAAGCATGCATCGATGCAAGTTTCAACAAAAAGTATTGACAGAAGTCTGATGCACACACAATGGCGGACATTGTTTTGGGCTGAAGCGAGAGACTTCAGAATGAAATGTTGCCCATTCACATCTCATATGTTGCCTGACTACAATATTTTATCTTGATACGTTAATAAATACATTCTGTGTTAATTTTGGCATGTTAACCTTTCTACAATACCCACTGTAGTGTGCATAGATCGCAAGGCCATAGTAAGTTAATAGGGCTAACTGGCTGGCTACTACTGTTACCTAGCTAGATACCCAAGAAGAATTGACATCTACCTTGCATAACATAATTATAAATTTTTCTGGCTAGCTAGACTATTACGATTCACATAAAGCTAACTGATAGTTATGAAGTGAAACATTTGCTTTGTATATCTTGTTTCGTCTATGTTGTTTAAATATATATATAACTAGGCAAGTCAGTTAAGAACAAATTCTTATTTACAATGACGGCCTACCGGGGAACAGGGGAAGAACGACAGATTTTTACCTTGTCTGCTCGCGGATTTGATCCAGCAACTTTTACGGTTACTGGCCCAACGCTCCAACCACTAGGCTACCTGCTGCCATTGTCCTGGCTGGAAGAAGGTTCAGGGAATGGGGAGGTGCAGCGTGAGGTAATGCAGTAGGGGGGAGTGCTTCTCAAAATGTAATGTTTTATGTGTTCTCCACACTCTCATCCTCACATATATGTATATATATATATATATATATATATATATATATGCTACATATGGTTACTCAAGAGAACGTCCTCTGAGAATGCAGTCAGAGCATGAGAGTATGGAGCACGGTAGTATGCATGCTGAGAAACACCCTAGATCTCACTTTATATCAGGGATTTGTTGCACCAGTTGCGAGATTGAATTTCTGTTGCATTTCCCGTACTGTGACCTTCAGTGGGCTTATGTGTAAAAGATGTTTAATCGTCCTTCATAGACATGATATAAGAATTTACATTCAGAGGTGTCTGTGGTCTGACTCTATACTACAATGATTAATGCTCTTGTCATTCCTTCTCTGGTGCACTAAAATGACCCTGAGTATTGAGTCCCAGCCCTGAAAGCGTGCCATACAAACTCAGGCTGCACAACTTGGTGCCTGGGTTGACCCCCTTATGCTGCTCTTAGCCCTCTGTGGGTAGTGGTCAGAGCAGACCAAAACCCTGTTCACACTGTCGTATAGCTTGGCTTGGCTTGGTTCAGCTCAGCTCAGCTCAGTTGTGTGAAAGTGGTAGAAGAGACATGCAGGCGATGCTAGCTTTACCCACCCAATTGACCCTGGCCTGAGCGTTGAGCCTGGCCTGAGCGTTGAGCCCTGGTCTGAGCGTTGACCCTGGCCTGAGCGTTGAGCCTGGCCTGAGCGTCGAGCCCTGGCCTGAGCGTTGAGCCCTGGCCTGAGCGTTGAGCCTGGCCTGAGCGTTGAGCCCTGGCCTGAGCGTTGACCCTGGCCTGAGCGTTGAGCCCTGGCCTGAGCGTTGAGCCCTGGCCTGAGCGTTGAGCCCTGGCCTGAGCGTTGAGCCCTGGCCTGAGCGTTGAGCCCTGACCTGAGCGTTGAGAGCTGGCCTGAGCGTTGAGCCCTGGCCTGAGCGTTGAGCCCTGGCCTGAGCGTGGCACACAAACCAGTGGCGGCTGGTGACGAGGACGTACAGGATATACTGGTTATTAGGTGGACACAGGCCAAGTATGCACAGCTGAGTAGCTGGCCTGCTGATTGGCTGAACCTTTAATGCTGCCCCCAGCCCTCTCTGGGCCTGTCCGGAGTGGTTCTGAGCACCAGTGCTATACAATGGCTTCAGCCACCCATTACTGTACAGCGCACACCACTCAGACAGACCTCTCCCCTGCATTAGCTCCTACTTCCTATCCTAATCCCAACTCTAGCCTGACTGGAACAGTGTTATTAGTGGAAGTGGAATATGGACTGTTAGTGTTAAATCAAATCCCATGATGTTCCATTCCGGAACCATGTGAAACAGTGTTTGGCAGATGAGGAGCTGATTTTCCAGACATAAAGACAGTACTTGTTGGGGCTATTATTTTAGATGGGCCAGACATGACAGCAGGCAGGATGTGTGTTTAGATGGAGACCTTCTGGGAACAGGACCAAATACACTCAGACTATGAGCTATGAAGTGCGGGGTAATGGGTAGGCTACATCTGTCAGCACAACATCAGTAACTCAAAGTTTTTTTGTTTGAGTGTACATTAGTGACTCTAGTTTTTAGTTCATGTACATTAGTGGTATTCAGTGCTTTTTATTGTACCTGTATTTTGGTTTTAATTTGAGTGGTTTTCAAAGCCTTTATACCAGGTATCATCAACTATATTCAGCCGCGAGGTGATTTTATTTATTTTTTCTTGAGAGGATGGTCGGGGGACCGGGAACATAATGACTAATAATGTATACACTGCAAATTGACCGCAAGAAGCCCAAACAGATATAGTTTTTGACTAAAACATAATCATTTCAAACCTTGTTTAGGATCACGTGTCTCTCTATTATGCGTGGAAATAGTTGAGGAACAGATTTCCAAAATTAAAATCACTTGGAGCTGATTTCCTGGTGTTTTATGTCAAACCAAGAAAAATAAAATATCAGAAAACTTGAGGGGCAAAATAAAACCGTCAGTTGGGGAACAATACTGTATTTCTATATTATATACACCAATACTATATTTCTATGTTATATATAACCCATACTGTATTTCTATATTATATATAACCAATACTGTATTTCTATATTATATATAACCAATACTGTATTTCTATATTATATATAACCAATACTGTATTTCTATATTATATATAACCAATACTGTATTTCTATATTATATACACCAATACTGTATTTGTATATTATATATAACCAATACTGTATTTGTATATTATATATAACCAATACTGTATTTCTATATTATATACAACCAATACTGTATTTCTATATTATATATAACCAATATTGTATTTCTATATTATATATAACCAATACTGTATTTCTATATTATATATAACCAATACTGTATTTCTATATTATATACAACCAATATTGTATTTCTATATTATACACTGCTCAAAAAAATAAAGGGAACACTTAAACAACACAATGTAACTCCAAGTCAATCACACTTCTGTGAAATCAAACTGTCCACTTAGGAAGCAACACTGATTGACAATAAATTTCACATGCTGTTGTGCAAATGGAATAGACAAAAGGTGGAAATTATAGGCAATTAGCAAGACACCCCCAATAAAGGAGTGATTCTGCAGGTGGTGACCACAGACCACTTCTCAGTTCCTATGCTTCCTGGCTGATGTTTTGGTCACTTTTGAATGCTGGCAGTGCTCTCACTCTAGTGGTAGCATGAGACTGAGTCTACAACCCACACAAGTGGCTCAGGTAGTGCAGCTCATCCAGGATGGCACATCAATGCGAGCTGTGGCAAGAAGGTTTGCTGTGTCTGTCAGCGTAGTGTCCAGAGCATGGAGGCGCTACCAGGAGACAGGCCAGTACATCAGGAGACGTGGAGGAGGCCGTAGGAGGGCAACAACCCAGCAGCAGGACCGCTACCTCCGCCTTTGTGCAAGGAGGAGCACTACCAGAGCCCTGCAAAATGACCTCCAGCAGGCCACAAATGTGCATGTGTCAGCATATGGTCTCACAAGGGCTCTGAGGATCTCATCTCGGTACCTAATGGCAGTCAGGCTACCTCTGGCGAGCACATGGAGGGCTGTGCGGCCCCACAAAGAAATGCCACCCCACACCATGACTGACCTACCGCCAAACCGGTCATGCTGGAGGATGGTGCAGGCAGCAGAACGTTCTCCACGGCGTCTCCAGACTCTGTCACGTCTGTCACATGTGCTCATGTGCTCAGTGTGAACCTGCTCTCATCTGTGAAGAGCACAGGGCGCCAAAGGCGAATTTGCCAATATTGGTGTTCTCTGGCAAATGCCAAACGTCCTGCACGGTGTTGGGCTGTAAGCACAACCCCCACCTGTGGACGTCGGGCCCTCATACCACCCTCATGGAGTCTGTTTCTGACCGTTTGAGCAGACACATGCACATTTGTGGCCTGCTGGAGGTCATTTTGCAGGGCTCTGGTAGTGCTCCTCCTTGCACAAAGGCGGAGGTAGCGGTCCTGCTGCTGGGTTGTTGCCCTCCTACGGCCTCCTCCACGTCTCCTGATGTACTGGCCTGTCTCCTGGTAGCGCCTCCATGCTCTGGACACTACGCTGACAGACACAGCAAACCTTCTTGCCACAGCTCGCATTGATGTGCCATCCTGGATGAGCTGCACTACCTGAGCCACTTGTGTGGGTTGTAGACTCAGTCTCATGCTACCACTAGAGTGAGAGCACTGCCAGCATTCAAAAGTGACCAAAACATCAGCCAGGAAGCATAGGAACTGAGAAGTGGTCTGTGGTCACCACCTGCAGAATCACTCCTTTATTGGGGGTGTCTTGCTAATTGCCTATAATTTCCACCTTTTGTCTATTCCATTTGCACAACAGCATGTGAAATTTATTGTCAATCAGTGTTGCTTCCTAAGTGGACAGTTTGATTTCACAGAAGTGTGATTGACTTGGAGTTACATTGTGTTGTTTAAGTGTTCCCTTTATTTTTTTGAGCAGTGTATATAACCAATACTGTATTTCTATATTATATACAGCCAATAGTTGTTGAGTGTACAACACTTATTACTGAAAACTAAATGCATGGTCATGCATGCAAGATGTTCTAATATGTCAACGTTGATATGTGCTACAGATGGTTAAAGATGCCACATTACAGACATGTTGATCAGTGTTCCTGACAAATGAAACCAAAAGTAAGTACAGTAAGATAAAGTAGTTTGAGTCGGTGCCCAGAATCACTGGGCTCGATTCTATGCACATACAACCTCGATGTAATCAGGGTCGTGTTCATTAGGCATCTAATGGATGTAATCAGTGTTCATTAGGCACCTAATGGATGTAATCAGGGTCGTGTTAATTAGGCAGCAAATGGAAAAAACGACTTGGTCTTGTCCAATAAGAAATTCTGTTCCAAAACCTTTCTATTGGGTGCCCTAATGAACACGACTCAAAGGTGAACAGGTGAAAGGTTCAGTCACTGATAACTGTAGCAGTCAGAACTGTTCATGGACATCGGAGTACATTTCAGTCAAACACATCATGAGGGAAGACATCATGTTCACGCTAAGCTCTGGTTTAGAAGCCAGCCTGACATCTTTCACCAGACCTGGGTTCAAATACTATTCGACATCTTTCAAATACTTTGTGCCTGGGGTGCTAGACTGACAGGTTTTTCAGTTTTGCGACTATTCTATTGGTTACATTGCAGCAGGCAAACTCATAAATACCTTATTTACATGAGTATTCAGACCCTTTGCTATGAGACTCAAAATTGAGCTCAGGTGCAAACTGTTTCCATTGATCATCCTTAAGATGTTTCTACAACTTGATTGGAGTCCACCTGTGGTAAATTCAATTGATTGGACATGATTTGAAAAGGCACACACCTGTCTATATAAAGTCCCACAGTTGACTGTGCATGTCAGAGCAAAAACTAAGCCATGAGGTCGAAGGAATTCTCCGTAAAGCTCAGAGACAGGATTGTGTCGAGGCACACATCTGTGGAAGGGTACAATACATTTTGTGCAGCATTGAAGGTCCCCAAGAACACAGTGTCCTCCATCATTCTTAAATGGAAGAAGTTTCTCCCGGGTGGCGCAGTGGTCTAGGGCACTGCATCGCAGTGCTAGCTGCGCCACCAGAGTCTCTGGGTTCGCGCCCAGGCTCTGTCGCAGCCGGCCGCGACCGGGAGGTCCGTGGGGCGACGCACAATTGGCATAGCGTCGTCCGGGTTAGGGAGGGTTTGGCCGGTAGGGATATCCTTGTCTCATCGCGCTCCAGCGACTCCTGTGGCGGGCCGGGCGCAGTGCGCGCTAACCAAGGGGGCCAGGTACACGGTGTTTCCTCCGACACATTGGTGCGGCTGGCTTCCGGGTTGGAGGCGCGCTGTGTTAAGAAGCAGTGTGGCTTGGTTGGGTTGTGCTTCGGAGGACGCATGGCTTTCGACCTTCGTCTCTCCCGAGCCCGTACGGGAGTTGTAGCGATGAGACAAGATAGTAATTACTAGCGATTGGATACCACGAAAATTGGGGAGAAAATGGGATAAAAATGTATTTAAAAAAAAAAAAAAAAAAAAAAAAAATGGAAGAAGTTTGGCACCACGCAAGACACTTCCTAGAGCTGGCCGCCAGGCCGAACTGAGCTATCGGGGGAGAAGGGCCCTGTCAGGGAGGTGACCAAGTCCCCGATGGTCACTCTGAAAGAGCTCCATAGTTCCTCTGTGGAGATGGGAGAACCTTCCAGAAGGATAACCATCTCTGTAGTACTCCACCAATCAGGCCTTTATGGTAAAGTGGCCAGACGGAAGTCACTCCTCAGTAAAAGGCACATGACAGCCCGCTTGGAGTTTTCCAAAAGCACCTAAAGACTCTCAGACCATGAGAAACAAGATTCTCTGGTCTGATGAAACCAAGATTGAACTCTTTGGCCTGAATGCCAAGCGTCACGTCTGGAGGAAACCTGGCACCATCCCTACAGTGATGCATGGTGGTGGCTGCATCATGCTGTAGGGATGTTTTTCAGTAGCAGGGAGACTAGTCAGGATATAGGGAAAGATGAACAGAGCAAAGTACAGAGATCCTTGGTGAAAACCTGCTCCAGAGCACTCAGGACCTCAGACTGTGCCGAAAGTTCACCTTCCAACAGGACAACGACCCTAAACACACAGCCAAGACAGTGCAGGAGTGGCTTCGGGACAAGTCTCTGAATGTCCTTGAGTGGCCCAGCCAGAACCCGATTGAACATCTCTGGAGAGACCTGAAAATAGCTGTGCAGTAACTCTCCCCATCCGACCTGACAGAGCTTGAGAGGATCTGCGAATAAGAATGGGAGAAACTCCCCAAACACAGGTGTACCAAGCTTGTAGCGTTATACCCAAGAGACTCGAGGCTGTAATCGCTGCCAAAGGTGCTTCCACATTTTTTATAAATTAACAAACATTTCTTAAAACCTGTTTATGCTTTGTCATTATGGAATATTGTGTGTAGACTGATGAAAAAAAAGGTCATCAATCTTAGGAGAAGGATATAACGTTACACATTTTGGAAAAAGTCAAGGGGTCTGAATACTTTCCTGAAGGCATTGGTTATTAAATTAATTACAATAGTTTTTTTGAACCCAGCCAGACATCTTTCGCTATTTAACCAATGAGACTTGTGTTCTTTTAAACTCTTAAACAATCTCCCTCTAATTTCTCTAAAGTATTTCTGTATTGAAACGAGGTTACAACGAAGTAGTAAGAACATCCAATCTGCTAGGTGAAGAGAGATGTTATTTTGTTCTCCATAAAGTAATGAAGGTTAAATAGGGTGCCATTTGGAAAGAATCCCTCAGAAGTTAATTATCTTTAGAAGAAGAAGAGAAGAGAAAGACAAAACAGAGAGAACTTAGTATTCACGGCATCTAAGAGCCAACTCTCTAATTCAAAATACAGTAGTACTTCGTTTACTCTGGGCTATCTTTGATTAATTGTTGCTTTCTTTGGGTCTTCGGGTTGCTTTTTGTCAAACTTAGCATATGAAAACCTGACTAGTGAAATAGAGTGGCGAAAAGCTCAGGCCCGTGTAAGCACAGCTCATTGGGACAGGGCTGAAAGTGGCTGTTTGAACTAAGGGACAGACGGCACACTATTATTTTCACATTACACTACATTTCCTTTTTGGGTTTGGTGTGTTGTATCATCTCAGGGGGAATCGCTGGGACCCATGGTCCGTACTAAATATATGATTAACTTCACATTAAGCCTACTCACCTCCCTGATGCAGTTCTACGGGCGACTAACCAATTGTGCTATTATGTGTTTTTTTTCACGTTATTTGTAACTTAATTTGTACATAATGTTTCTACAACCGTATCTTACGGCAAAAAAAAGAGCTTCTGGATGTCAGAACAGCGATCACTCACCTCGGATTAGACAAAGATTTTTTCTTCAACAAGCAGGAAGCACAGGATGTAGTTCAGACACCCGACAAGGCCGACATCCCCGTCATTGGCAAGAGAAAGAGACACAGGTATAGAGGACACAGGGCGGGGTGCCTGGATCCGCCGACGGCTAGTGGGAAATCTGCCTTTACCATCAATATTACTTACCAACGTACAATTATTGGACAATAAATTATACGAGGTACAATCACGAATATCCTACCAACGTGACATCAAAAACTATGTTTCACCGAATCGTGTCTGAATGATGACATGGATCACATTCAGCTGGCGGGATATACGCTGCACCGGCTAGATAGAACAGGACACTCCGGTAAGACGAGGGAGGGCGGTCTATGTATATTTGTAAACAACAGCTGATGCACGAAACTTAAGGAAGTCTCTAGATTTTGCTCGCCTGAAGTAGAGTATCTCATGATAAGCTGTAGACCACACTATTTCCCAAGAGAGTTTATTTACTGTTTATTTACCACCACAGACGGATGCTGGCACTAAGACCGCACTCAGTCAGCTGTATAAGGAAATAAGCAAACAGGAATCCGCTCAGCCAGAGGCGGCGCTCCTAGTGGCTGGGGACTTTATAATGCAGGGATCTTAAATCAGTTTTACCTCATTTCTATCAGCACGTTAAATGCGCAACCAGAGGGAAAATAATTCTAGAATACCTTTACTCCACACAGACACACGTACAAAGATCTCCCTCGCCCTTCATTTGGCAAATCTGACCAGAATTCTATCCTCCTGATTCCTGCTTACAAGCTAAAATTAAAGCAGAAAGCACCAGTGACTCGGTCTATAAAAAAGTGGTCAGATGAAGCAGATGCTAAACTACAGGATTGTTTTGCTAGCACAGACCGGAATATGTTCCGGGATTCTTCCGATGGCATTGAGGAGTACACCACATCAGTCACTGGCTTTATCAATAAGTGCATTGAGGATGTCGTCCCCACAGTGACTACGTACATACACCAACCAGAAGCCATGGATTACAGGCAACATTCTCACTGAGCTAAAGGGTAGAGCTGCCGCTTTCAAGGTGCAGGACTCTAACCCGGAAGCTTATAAGAAATCCTGCTATGCCCTCCGACGAACCATCAAACATGCAAAGCGTCAATACAGGACTAAGATTGAATTGTACTACACCGGCTCCGATGCTCGTCGGATGTGGCAGGGCCTGTAAACTATTACAGACTACTAAGGGAAGCACAGCCACGGGCTGCCCAGTGACACAAGCCTACCAGATGAGCTAAATCACTTCTATGCTCGCTTCGAGGCAAGCAACACTGAGGCATGCATGATAGCATCAGCTGTTCCGGACGACTGTGTGATCACGCTCTCCGTAGCCGACGTGAGTAAGACCTTTAAACAGGTCAACATTCACAAGGCTGCGGGGCCAGACGGATTACCAGGACGTGTGCTCCGGGCATGTGCTGACCAACTGGCAGGTGTCTTCACTGACATTTTCAACATGTCCCTGATTGAGTCTGTAATACCAACATGCTTCAAGCAGACCACCATTGTCCATGTGCCCAAGAACACTAAGGTAACCTGCCTAAATGACTACAGACCTGTGGCACTCACATCCATAGCCATGAAGTGCTTTGAAAGGCTGGTAATGGCTCACATTAACACCATTATCCCAGAAACCCTAGACCCACTCCAATTTGCATACCGCTCAAACAGATCCGCAGATAATGCAATCTCTATTGCACTCCACACTGCCCTTTCCCACCTGGACAAAAGGAACACCAACGTGAAAATGCTATTCATTGACTACAGCTCAGCATCAACACCATAGTACCATCAAAGCTCATCACTAAGCTAAGGACCCTGGGACTAAACACCTCCCTCTGCAACTGGATCCTGGACTTCCTGTCGGGCCGCCCCCGGGTGGTGAGGGTAGGTAGCAACACATCTGCCACAATGATCCTCAACACTGGAGCCCCTCAGGGGTGCGTGCTCAGTCCCCTCCTGTGCTCCCTGTTCACACACAACTGCATGGCTAGGCACGACTTCAACACCATCATTAAGTTTACAGACGACACAACAGTGGTAGGCCTGATCACCGACAATGACGAGACAGCCTATAGGGAGGAGGTCAGAGACCTGGCCAGGTGGTGCCAGAATAACAACCTATCCCTCAACGTAATCAGGACAAAGTAGATGAATGTGGACCACCAGAAAAGGAGGACCGAGCACACCCCCATTCTCATTGCCGTAGCTGTAGTGGAGCGGATTGAGAGCATCAAGTTCCTTGGTGTCCACATCACCAACAAACTAGAATGGTCCCAATACACCAAGACAGTCGTAAAAAGTGCATGACAAAACCTATTCCCACTCAGGAGAGTGATAAGATTTGGCATGGGTCCTCAGATCCTCAAAAGGTTCTACAACTACAACATCGAGAGAATCCTGACTGGTTGCATCACTGCCTGGTACGGCAACTGCTCGGCCTCTGACCGCAAGGCACTACAGAGGGTAGTGTGTACGGCCCAGTACATCACTGGGGTTAAGCTGCCTGCAATCTAAGACCTCTACACCAGGCGGTGTCAGAGGAAGGCCCTAAAAATTGTCAAAGACCCCAGCCACCCCAGTCATAGACTGTTCTTTCTGCTACCGCTTGGCAAGCGATACCGGAGCACCAAGTCTAGGACCAAAAAGCTACTCAACAGCTTTTACCCTTGTCAGGGGTGTGTACGGGAGGCGAAGTCAGGTGCAGGAGAGCAGAGTGTAATAAACAGGCGCACTTTAATTCCCGTCCAAAAATGACAGCACATAAGAACAATAACGTGCCATAAACACGGAACATAGAAAAAGTATAGCGCCTGACAAAATCCACATAACAATAAACAATTACACACAAAGACATGGTGGGGAACAGAGGACTAAATACATGCAGTAATTATGGAATGATAACCAGGTGTGTAATGGAACAAGACAAAACAAATGGATATATGAGAAATGGAGCGGCGATGGCTAGAAAGCCGGTGATGTCGATCGCCGAACGCCGCCCGAACAAGGAGAGGAGCCGACTTCGGTGGAAGTCGTGACAACCCCAAGTCATAAGACTCCTGAACAGGTAATCAAATGGCTACCCGGACTATTTGCATTGTGTGCCCCCACCCCCCACCCGCCAACCCCCTCTTTTACGCTGCTGCTACTCTCTGTTTATCATCTATGCATAGTCACTTTAACTATACATTCATGTACATAGTACCTCAATTAGCCCGACTAACTGGTGCCCCCGCACATTGACTCTGTGCCGGTACCACCTATTTATAGCCTTCCTACTGTTATTTTCACTGTCATTTTACAGTTTTTCTTTTTCTTTTTCTTTACTTATCTATTGTTTACCTAATACCTATTTTTTACTTAAAAATTGCACTGTTGGTTAGGGCTTGTAAGTAAGCATTTCACTGTAAGGTGTATTCAGTGCACGTGACAAATAAACTTTGATTTGATATTACATGTTTGGTAAAATGGTTTTGTCTTCCGTCTCTAAATCAATCGTTAATAATCCTGTGGATATAAAGGTAGATTCGAATTTGACATCCAAAAACAAATGTTTGAGCTCTAGGTTTGCCATAACAAATGTGTCCATGGAATTGTCATACATTTTTGTCATCTAAAACTGTACATTTGCGCTTTAAGATTGTATTTCTTCTTCGTTTACTTCTCAGGTTTTCTTAGACAGCATTTTGGGAGGTTAACTGTGATTCTCCCACCAGAAACACCATGATTTTCTCACACTTTGAAAGGGGCATTGCCGTGGCTTTCCTATCTGAGAGTAGACAGTCGGTGCTTTTTGAGAGCAGCGGAGGGGAAATTATTTGTATTCACCTGCTCTATCTGAATGGAGCTGAGGAGAGGGGGAGAGGAGAGGGGAGAGGGGAGGTGGGAGGAGAGGGAAGGGGAGAGGGAAGGGGAGAGGAGAGGGTGAGAGGGGAGGGGAGAGGAGGAGGGAGATGGAGAAAGGGGAGAGCTCGGCTACATTGGGTGTTCTTTATGTGGTGATGGATTACTCTGACATCAGACACTGATGATTAGTTAGTTGTCTCTATCAATCAGTAGACCGCCTACCTTCCAAATTGTGTGAGGAATTATAATTTCAGTAAACATGGAATCATAATAACTATCAGTAAAGCTACGGTTTTGTGTACACAGTTTGTAATTGAATGTGTCCCAACGTTGAAGCTTAAAGGTGAAGACGTGTTCGTTCCTTCTTTTTTTAGGCACAAGTGAATCTGTTGTCTACGACAGTCGACAGTAGTATGCCATTTTCAAATCATCCCTCTGTATTTTACAGTATTTGTTCACAGATTGGTCCTCAGAGGTGAACACTACACGCATGAAACATCCGTTTTTTTTCTTCCATCAGCCCATCATCCCATCATCCCACTCCCTTTCTTTTTCTCTTCGTATCTTCCTTCTCTCTGCTTTCTCTTTTATCGGCTCGGCTCGGTCCTGCAACTCGATTCTTTCTTTCAGACGGGACACAAAGAAGACTAAAGGAGACTGGGTTTTGTGGGTAATGAGGAAAGGAAGTCCTCTTACAGTGCCGAATATGTATTATTTATTGAACCTTTATTTAACTAGGCAAGTCAGTTCAGAACAAATTCTTATTTACAATGACGGCCTAGTCATATAGGGAAAGGGGGATACCTAGTCAGTTGTATAGGGAAAGGGGGATACCTAGTCAGTTGTATAGGGAAAGGGGGATACCTAGTCAGTTGTATAGGGAAAGGGGGATACCTAGTCAGTTGTATAGGGAAAGGGGGATACCTAGTCAGTTGTATAGGGAAAGGGGGATACCTAGTCAGTTGTATAGGGAAAGGGGGATACCTAGTCAGTTGTATAGGGAAAGGGGGATACCTAGTCAGTTGTATAGGGAAAGTGGGATACCTAGTCAGTTGCATAGGGAAAGGGGGATACCTAGTCAGTTGTATAGGGAAAGGGGGATACCTAGTCAGTTGTATAGGGAAAAGGGGATACCTAGTCAGTTGTATAGGGAAAGGGGGATACCTAGTCAGTTGTACAGGGAAAGGGGGATACCTAGTCAGTTGTATAGGGAAAGGGGGATACCTAGTCAGTTGTACAGGGAAAGGGGGATACCTAGTCAGTTGTATAGGGAAAGGGGGATACCTAGTCAGTTGTATAGGGAAAGGGGGATACCTAGTCAGTTGTATAGGGAAAGGGGCTACCTAGTCAGTTGTACAGGGAAAGGGGGATACCTAGTCAGTTGTATAGGGAAAGGGGGATACCTAGTCAGTTGTATAGGGAAAGGGGGATACCTAGTCAGTTGTATAGGGAAAGGGGGATACCTAGTCAGTTGTACAGGGAAAGGGGGATACCTAGTCAGTTGTATAGGGAAAGGGGGATACCTAGTCAGTTGTATAGGGAAAGGGGGATACCTAGTCAGTTGTATAGGGAAAGGGGGATACCTAGTCAGTTGTATAGGGAAAGGGGGATACCTAGTCAGTTGTATAGGGAAAGGGGATACCTAGTCAGTTGTATAGGGAAAGGGGGATACCTAGTCAGTTGTATAGGGAAAGGGGATACCTAGTCAGTTGTATAGGGAAAGGGGGATACCTAGTCAGTTGTATAGGGAAAGGGGATACCTAGTCAGTTGTATAGGGAAAGGGGGATACTTAGTCAGTTGTATAGGGAAAGGGGGTACCTAGTCAGTTGTACAGGGAAAGGGGATACCTAGTCAGTTGTATAGGGAAAGGGGGATACCTAGTCAGTTGTATAGGGAAAGGGGGTACCTAGTCAGTTGTACAGGGAAAGGGGATACCTAGTCAGTTGTATAGGGAAAGGGGGATACCTAGTCAGTTGTATAGGGAAAGGGGGATACCTAGTCAGTTGTATAGGGAAAGGGGGATACCTAGTCAGTTGTACAGGGAAAGGGGATACCTAATCAGTTGAAGATTCAATCCAGGAACCGAAAGGTTGCTGCCTTTACCTTCCAGGCTACCTGCCAGGACCGGGAAATAGCCCGCACGCAAGCAGGCACGAACGCGAACACACACACACACACATTGGCTGGCCCGGGCCAAGCGGTGTAGGGGAGCCTATAGAATATAATAGAGGGGTCTGAGAGCTCCGTAGCCCCCCCGAACATCCTTTGATTAGAGAGCTCCGTAGCCCCCCCGAACATCCTTTGGGTTGTGAGGAGGACCTCCTCTGTAGTGACCTTTCACAGATATAGCCAGATGAAGGGGTGTGTGTGTGTGGCTGAGGGGCTGAGGGGCTGAGTCACAGGCAGGGGAGGCAGGAGGGCCCTATTGTGGAGGAGGTCTATGAATGTGGAGGTGGTCTGCCCCCTTCCCTCTCACCCTCCCACCCCAACCACCTGCCACTACATTCATTGTCTCACCAAACTTTCCCACAAGGCAGTTAGTTACATGTTCTGGTAACTTGTAGTGAATCATAGTAGATTATGCTAGAGAGACCCCTGTCTGTGTTCAGAATGGACCCCACTGTATTGAGACAGGTACATGTTATTGTGGAGCAGATTGTGCCAGACTAATGTGACACAACAACACTATGCATAGACAACAAGGCTGAATGACCCAGTGCTGACCATCAGCAGATTGTAAAATGGTATGCAGTTAAAATAATACTCATTGATACAGTAACTGGACTGTACTAGAAGGGCCTGGCTGTATACAGGATGTTTACCATTGACTCACAGCATGCAGGACCCATCATCAAGAATGTCATTCAGCATCCTACAACCTACAAAATAACCGATTTGCTATGACAACAGGACTGGGAGAAATAGGACTTTGTATAATAAATAACATTAGTTTAACAGGCACTCTTATCAATCAAAGCCTTCAACTAAGGTAGGCAATAACAATTACGTATCACAGTCATAGCAGGCAAAACCTTGTTTAAATTAGCCACAGTCAGGCTAAATCAATGTAAGAACCACTAAGAGAAGACATGAGTGATTATGAGTGCAAGACAGACGAGTAGGACAGTAAAAGTTGTCATGGAGGTTGTCATTGTATATTTAACACCACTAAGACCCCAGCTTGCTACTATGGCTTACTGTCACATAGAGCCTAAGCTTAAAGCAAACTCCCCATATTGGCTCCCTCCTGACTGTGCTTCCACCCTTCAGAGAGTAAGCTGTCGCTGTTTCATAACGTCCGGCGGACATCCTAGTTGGCAAACAAAGATTTTAATCACACCTCTATTGTTGTTTGGCCCGAAGAAGCTGAGATTGTTCAGGCCGAGTGCAGATGTTAAGTGTACAGTTGAGTTTTCTTATTTTTTTCACCTTTTTTTTAGTGAGATGAGAAATGTCGGCTTTGTCTGTCTGTGGTTTTGTCCTTTTTCATGTCTGTGTTTGATGAATGTTGACATCTCTGTAGGCATGGAGATCAAAGGATAGCAGTGGATTGCCATGGATACAGAGTGCTGTTTGAAAGTGCTATTCCACTAGCTGCTCCTGCAGATGTAGTTCTGAAGGAGAGACTTTAGTCTTTAATGATCGCAGAGACATTTTACATCAAAGTGAAGATGACTTTTAAAAACTGTTGTGTTTTGGTGAATCTCCAAAATGTTGCAATTTCAAAGCGGCTTTTAAAAAGCTCAATTTTTAGATTCGCAAGCGTCGTATTCTATTTTAAACAAACTTTTTGTACTCTTTGTACAAACTTTGAAATGTTTGCTGTCCAGAGATGGTGCAGATGTTAGGTGTGTAACGGGCTTCCTCCTTCTCTTCATCCGAAGAGGAGTAGCAAGGATTGGACCAAAGTGCAGCAGGGTGTGAATTCATAATGATTTATTAAACAAAACGACGAAACACGAAATAACACTTAGAAATACAAAATAACAAAACGAACTAGACAGACCTAAACTACGAACTTACATGAAACGAAGAACACACGAACAGGAACAGACAAACCGAAACAGTCCCGTGTGGTAACATCTACTGACACGGAAGGCAATCACCCACAAACAAACAGTGAGAACAACCTACCTTAATATGACTCTCAATCAGAGGAAACGACAAACACCTGCCTCTAATTGAGAGCCATACCAGGCAACCCAAAACCAACATAGAAACAGAAAACATAGACTGCCCACCCAAAACTCACGCCCTGACCAATAAACACATACCAAACAACAGAAAACAGGTCAGGAACGTGACAGAACCCCCCCCTCAAGGTGCGAACTCCGGGCGCACCCCTACAACTCAAGGGGAGGGTCTGGGTGGGCATCTGTCCGCGGTGGCGGCTCCGGCGGTGGACGAGGACACCACTCCACCACTGTCTTTGTCCCCCTCCTTAGCGTCCTTTGAGTGGCGACCCTCGCCCCCGACCATGGTCCAGGAACCTTCACTAAGGCCCCTCCTACATAGAGGAGACAGCTCAGGACAGAGAGGTAGCTCAGGACAGAGAGGTAGCTCAGGACAGAGAGGTAGCTCAGGACAGAGAGGTAGCTCCGGACAGAGAGGTAGCTCCGGACAGAGAGGTAGCTCCGGACAGAGAGGTAGCTTAGGACAGAGGGACAACTCTGTACTAATGGCAGCTCCGGACTGAGTGGCAGCTCCGGACTGAGTGGCAGCTCCGGACTGAGTGGCAGCTCCGGACTGGGTGGCAGCTCCGGACTGGGTGGCAGCTCCGGACTGGGTGGCAGCTCCGGACTGAGTGGCAGCTCCGGACTGAGTGGCAGCTCCGGACTGAGTGGCAGCTCATGACTGAGTGGCAGCTCATGACTGTAGGGCAGCTCATGACTGTAGGGCAGCTCATGACTGGAGGGCAGCTCATGACTGGAGGGCAGCTCATGACTGGAGGGCAGCTCATGACTGGAGGGCAGCTCATGACTGTAGGGCAGCTCATGACTGTAGGGCAGCTCATGACTGTCTGGCGGCTCTGGCAGCTCCTGACTGGCTGGCGGCTCTGGCAGCTCCTGACTGGCTGGCGGCTCTGGCAGCTCCTGACTGGCTGGCGGCTCTGGCAGCTCCTGACTGGCTGGCGGCTCTGGCAGCTCCTGACTGGCTGGCGGCTCTGGCAGCTCCTGACTGGCTGGTGGCTCTGGCAGCTCCTGACTGGCTGGCGGCTCTGGCAGCTCCTGACTGACGGACGGCTCTAGCGGCTCCTGACTGACGGACGGCTCTAATGGCTCGGGACAGACGGGCGGCTCTAATGGCTCGTGGCAGACGGATGGCTCAGAAGGCGCTGGGCAGACGGATGGCTCAGAAGGCGCTGGGCAGACGGATGGCTCAGAAGGCGCTGGGCAGACGGATGGCTCAGACGGCACTGGGCAGACGGATGGCTCAGACGGAGCTGGGCAGACAGGCAGTGCAGAAGGCGTTGGGCAGACGGCCGACTCTGACCCGCTGAGGCGCACAGTAGGCCTGGTGCGTGGTGCCGGAACTGGTGGTACCGGACTGGAGACACGCACCTCAAGGCTAGTGCGGGGAGCAGGAACAGGGCACACTGGACTCTCGATGCGCACTATAGGCCTGGTGCGTGGTACCGGAACTGGAGGTACCGGGCTGAGGGCACGCACCTCAGGGCGAGTGCGGGGAGAAGGAACAGTGCGTACAGGGCTCTGGAGACGCACAGGAGGCTTGCTGCGTGGTGCCGAAACTGGAGGCACTGAGCTTGAGACACGCACCACAGGAAGAGTGCGTGGAGGAGGAACAGTGCGTACAGGGCTCTGAGGACGCACATGAGGCTTGGTGCGTGGTGCAGGCACTGGTGGTATTGAGCTGGGGCGGGAAGGTGGCGCCGGATATACCGGACCGTGTAGGCGTACTGGCTCCCTTGAGCACTGAACCTGCCCAACCTTACCTGGTTGTATGCTCCCCGTCGCCTGACCAGTGCGGGGAGGTGGAATAACCCGCACCGGGCTATGTAGGCGAACCGGGGACACCATGCGTAAGGCTGGTGGCATGTAAGCCGGCCCAAGGAGACGTACTGGTGGCCAGATATGTAGAGCCGGCTTCATGGCACTTGGCTCAATGCTCAATCTAGCCCTACCAGTGCGGGGAGGTGGAATAACCCGCACCGGGCTATGCACACGTACAGGAGACACCGTGCGCTCTACTGCGTAACACGGTGTCTGCCCGTACTCCCGCTCTCCACGGTTAGCCTGGGAAGTGGGCGCAGGTCTCCTACCTGCCCTAGACCCACTACCTCTTAGCCCCCCCCCCAAGAAATTTTTGGGTTGTACTTGCGGGCTTTTCAGGCTTCCGTGCTAGACGCGTCCCCTCATAACGCCGGTTCCTCTCTCCGGTTTCCTTCAGCTGTTCCCATGGGCGGCGATTCACTCCAACCTTAGCCCATGGTCCTTTTCCTTCCATGATTTCCTCCCAAGACCAGAAATCCTGCTTCGTGCGCTGTCCGTTAACCCGCTGCTTGATCCGGGTTTGGTGGGTGATTCTGTAACGGGCTTCCTCCTTCTCTTCATCCGAAGAGGAGTAGCAAGGATTGGACCAAAGTGCAGCGGGGTGTGAATTCATAATGATTTATTAAACAAAACGACGAAACACGAAATAACACTTAGAAATACAAAATAACAAAACGAACTAGACAGACCTAAACTACGAACTTACATGAAACGAAGAACACACGAACAGGAACAGACAAACCGAAACAGTCCCGTGTGGTAACATCTACTGACACGGAAGGCAATCACCCACAAACAAACAGTGAGAACAACCTACCTTAATATGACTCTCAATCAGAGGAAACGACAAACACCTGCCTCTAATTGAGAGCCATACCAGGCAACCCAAAACCAACATAGAAACAGAAAACATAGACTGCCCACCCAAAACTCACGCCCTGACCAATAAACACATACCAAACAACAGAAAACAGGTCAGGAACGTGACAAGGTGGCCCTATGAGAAGACAGCTCAGTGTTTGTGATGTGGGTCTTCTCAACACAGTGACGTTATATCTGCGTATTATTCAGCCTATTACCCATACATAACTGGTATATTTTTGTAGGGTAGGTATATTTTTGTAGAGGGGGTATATTTTGTAGGGTGGGTATGTTTTTGTAGGGTGGGTATATTTTTGTAGGGTGGGTATGTTTTTGTAGGGTGGGTATATTTTTGTAGGGTGGGTATGTTTTTGTAGAGTGGGTAAATTCTTGTAGGGTGGGTAAATTCTTGTAGGGTGGGTATGTTTTTGTAGGGTGGGTATGTTTTTGTAGAGTGGGTATATTCTTGTAGGGTGGGTATATTTTGTAGGGTGGGTAAATTCTTGTAGAGTGGGTAAATTCTTGTAGGGTGGGTATATTTTGTAGGGTGGGTAAAATCTTGTAGGGTGGGTAAATTCTTGTAGAGTGGGTAAATTCTTGTAGGGTGGGTATATTTTGTAGGGTGGGTATGTTTTTGTAGGGTGGGTATGTTTTTGTAGGGTGGGTATGTTTTTGTAGGGTGGGTATGTTTTTGTAGGATGGGTATGTTTTTGTAGGGTGGGTATGTTTTTGTAGAGTGGGTATATTTTGTAGAGTGGGTATATTTTGTAGGGTGGGTATGTTTTTGTAGGGTGGGTATGTTTTTGTAGGGTGGGTATGTTTTTGTAGGATGGGTATGTTTTTGTAGGGTAGGTATGTTTTTGTAGGGAGGGTATGTTTTTGTAGGGTGGGTAGGTTTTTGTAGGGTGGGTATGTTTTTCACGTCTGCAAAGAAGTTCCAAACTATTTACTCACTGCGAGTATAAAGTAGGGTGGTGTAGGTTAGAGTAGGGTAGAATTAGGTGGAGTAGGGTAGAGTTGAGTAGGGTGGTGTATGTTGGAGTATTGTGGAGTAGGGTGGAGTAGAGTAGAGTAGAGCAGGGTGGAATATGGTAGAGTAGAGTAGAGTAGGGTGGAGTATGGTAGAGTAGAGTAGAGTAGGGTGGAGTAGGGTGGAGTAGCGTAGGGCGGAGTATGGTAGAGTAGAGTAGGGTGTAGTAGGGTAGAGTAGGGTAGAGTAGGGTGGAGTGTGGTAGAGTAGAGTAGGGCGGAGAAGAGTAGGTTGGAGTATGGTAGAATAGAGTGGAGTAAAGTAGGGTGGAGTATGGTAGAATAGAGTAGAGTAGAGTAGGGTGGAGTAGGGTGGAGTATGGTAGAGTAGGGTAGAGTAGAGTAGAGCAGGGTGGAGTAGGGTGGAGTAGGGTAGAGCAGAGTAGAGTAGAATAGGGTGGAGTATGGCGGAGTATGGTGGAGTATGGCAGAGTAGAGTAGAGTAGGGTGGGGTAGAGTAGAGTGGAGTATGGCAGAGTAGGGTGGAGTAGAATATAGTAGAGTGGAGTAGAGTAGGGTGGAGTAGAGTAGAGTAGGGTGGAGTAGAGTAGGGCGGAGTAGAGTGGAGTAGAGTAGGGTAGAGTAGAGTGGGGTGGAGTAGAGTAGGGTGGAGTAGGGTAGGGTGGAGTAGAGTAGGGTGGAGTAGGGTAGAGTAGAGTGAGGTGGAGTAGGGTGGAGTAGAGTAGGGTGGAGTAGGGTAGAGTAGAGTAGGGTAGAGTAGAGTAGGGTGGAGTATGGTAGAGTAGAGCAGGGTGAGTAGAGTAGAGCAGGGTGAGTAGAGTAGAGTAGGGTGGAGTAGAGTAGAGTAGGGTGGAGCAGGGTGGAGTAGGGTAGAGAAGAGTAGAATAGGGTGGAGTATGGTGGAGTATGGTGGAGTATGGTAGAGTAGAGTAGAGTAGGGTGGACTCAAGTAGAGTGGAGTATGGTAGAGTAGGGTGGAGTATGGTAGAGTAGGGTGGAGTAGAATAGAGCAGAGTAGAGTAGGGGGGAGTAGAGTAGAGTAGGGTGGAGTAGAGTAGAGTAGAGTAGGGCGGAGTAGGGTGGAGTAGAGTGGGGTGGAGTAGAGTATGGTGGAGTATGGTAGAGTAGAGTGGGGTGGAGTAGAGTAGGGTGGAGTAGGGTAGGGTGGAGTAGAGTAGGGTGGAGTAGGGTAGAGTAGAGTAGAGTGGGGTGGAGTAGGGTGGAGTAGAGTAGGGTGGAGTAGGGCAGAGTAGAGTAGAGTGGGGTGGAGTAGAGTAGAGTAGGGTGGAGTATGGTAGAGTAGGGTGGAGTAGAGTATGGTAGAGTGGAGTAGAGTGGAGTAGATTGTAGTATGGTAGAGTGGAGTAGAGTGGAGTAGGGTGAGCAGAGTAGAGTAAAGTAGAGTAGGGCGGAGTAGAGTAGAGTAGAGTAGGGTGGAGTAGGGTGGAGTAGAGTATGGTAGAGTGGAGTAGGGTGGAGTATGGTAGAGTAGAGCAGGGTGGAGTAGGGTGAGCAGAGTAGAGTAAAGTAGAGTAGGGCGGAGTAGAGTAGAGTAGAGTAGGGTGGAGTAGGGTGGAGTAGAGTATGGTAGAGTGGAGTAGGGTGGAGTATGGTGAGCAGAGTAGAGTAAAGTAGAGTAGGGCGGAGTAGAGTAGAGTAGAGTAGGGTGGAGTAGTCCCGTGGTCCCGTGTGGCTCAGTTGGTAGAGCATGGCGCTTGCAACGCCAGGGTTGTGGGTTCAATTCCCACGGGGGGACCAGGGTTCAATTCCCACAGGGGGACCAGGATGAATATGTATGAACTTTCCAATTTGTAAGTCGCTCTGGATAAGAGCGTCTGCTAAATGACTTAAATGTAAATGTAAATGTAAATGGAGTAGAGTAGGGTGGAGTAGGGTAGGGTGGAGTAGAGTAGGGTGGAGTAGGGTAGAGTAGAGTGGGGTGGAGTAGGGTGGAGTAGGGCAGAGTGGAGTAGAGTAGAGTAGGGTGGAGTATGGTAGAGTAGGGTGGAGTAGAGTATGGTAGAGTGGAGTAGGGTGGAGTATGGTAGAGTAGAGTAAAGTAGAGTAGGGCGGAGTAGAGTAGAGTAGAGTAGGGTGGAGTAGGGTGGAGTAGGGTTGAGTAGAGTAGAGTAGAATAGGGTGGAGTAGAGTAGAGTGGAGTATGGTAGAGTAGGGTGGAGTAGAATAGAGTAGGGTGGAGTAGGGGGGAGTAGAGTAGAGTAGGGGGGAGTAGAGTAGAGTAGGGCGGAGTAGGGTGGAGTAGAGTGGAGTGGAGTAGAGTATGGTGGAGTAAGGTAGAGTAGAGTGGGGTGGAGTAGAGTAGGGTGGAGTAGGGTAGGGTGGAGTAGAGTAGGGTGGAGTAGGGTAGAGTAGAGTAGAGTGGGGTGGAGTAGGGTGGAGTAGAGTAGGGTGGAGTAGGGCAGAGTAGAGTAGAGTGGGGTGGAGTAGAGTAGAGTAGGGTGGAGTATGGTAGAGTAGAGCAGGGTGGAGTAGGGTGAGCAGAGTAGAGTAAAGTAGAGTAGGGCGGAGTAGAGTAGGGTGGAGTAGGGTGGAGTAGGGTGGAGTAGGGTAGAGTAGAATAGGGTGGAGTAGAGTGGAGTAGAATAGAGTAGGGTGAGTAGGGGGGAGTAGAGTAGAGTAGGGGGGAGTAGAGTAGAGTAGAGTAGGGCGGAGTAGGGTGGAGTAGAGTGGGGTGAAATAGGGTGGAGTAGAGTAGAGTAGGGTGGAGTATGGTAGGGTGGAGTAGAGTAGGGTGGAGTAGAGTAGGATAGAGTAGAGTGGAGTAGGGTGGAGTGGAGTAGGGTGGAGTAGAGTAGAGTAGGGTGGAGTAGGGTAGGGTAGGGTGGAGTAGGGTGGAGTAGAGTAGGGTGGAGTAGAGTAGAGTAGGGTAGAGTAGGGTGGAGTAGGGTAGAATAGGGTGGAGTAGGGTAGAATAGGGTGGAGTAGGGTAGAGTAGAGTAGAGTAGGGTGGAGTAGGGTAGAGTAGAGTAGAGTGGGGTGGAGTAGGGTGGAGCAGGGTAGAGTAGAGTGGAGTATGGCAGAGTAGGGTGGAGTAGAGTAGAGTGGAGTATGGCAGAGTAGGGTGGAGTAGAGTAGGGTGGAGTAGGGTAGAGTAGAGTAGAGTAGGGTGGAGTAGGGTAGAGTAGAGTAGAGTGGGGTGGAGTAGGGTGGAGTAGGATGGAGTAGGATGGAGTGGGGTGGAGTAGGGTGGAGTAGGGTGGAGTAGGATGGAGTAGGGTTTTATGTTTTGTTTTTCTGAACAGCAGAAGAAGTTCCCAAACTATTCAGCTGATGATAGTACTACACTCTCCGTCTGTGTTTGTCTGGCAATGTGGTGCCACACACACACACACACACACACACACACACACACACACACACACACACACACACACACACACACACACACACACACACACACACACACACACACACACACACACACACACACACACACACACACCAGGATAGCATTGACATGTCAGGGATAGCAGACACTCTCCTAGTAATTACAGTGTGGGGACCGTCTATCAGACCAAGGTCAAGTTCACATCCACAGCCTTTTCCTCTGAGTCTTGATCTGCTTTTAATGTCTGCCTTTCTGAAGTGTCTAAAGCCCTTAATGAGACACTGTGTAGGAGGCAGGAGTCGGTGGACAAACGCTACAGTCAGGACTCTGTAGTTTGCCTCGACTGGGGGGTCTGAATACTAAGAGCTTGTCTGTAAAGTGGTTCTGCTGATTAGCATTGGGTGGAGGGGAATCTGAATCTGAGATGTGTGTGTGTGTGTGTGTGTGTGTGTGTGTGTGTGTGTGTGTGTGTGTGTGTGTGTGTGTGTGTGTGTGTGTGTGTGTGTGTGTGTGTGTGTGTGTGTGTGTGTGTTCGAGCATGTGTGTGTGTGTAGTGGCAGGAAGGGAAGCTTAGTGAATGTCAATGTGTGTTTTCATTAGAAGGCAGAAGGCAACATTTAAAAAAAATCAAAAAATATTTCACCTTTATTTAACCAGGTAGGCTAGTTGAGAACAAGTTCTCATTTCCAACTGCGATCTGGCCAAGATAAAGCACAGCAGTTTGACACATACAACAACACAGAGCTACACATGGAATAAACAAACAGACAGTCAATAATACAGTAGAAAAAAAAGAGAAGTCTATATACAGTGAGTGCAAATGAGGTAGGATAAGGGAGGTAAGGCAATGAATAGGCCATGGTGGCGAAGTAATTACAATATAGCAATTAAACACTGGAATGGTAGATGTGCAGAAGATTAATGTGCAAGTAGAGATATTGGGTGCAAAGGAGCAAGATAAATAAATACAGTATGGGGATGAGGTAGTTGGATGGGATGTTTACAGATTGGCTATGTACAGGTGCAGTGATCTGTGAGCTGCTCTGACAGCTGGTGCTTAAAGCTAGTGAGGGAGATAAGAGTCTCCAGCTTCAGTGATTTTTGCAGTTCGTTCCAGACATTGGCAGCAGGGAACTGGAAGGAAAGGCGGCCAAAGGAGGAATTGACTTTGGGCGTGGCCATTGAGATATATCTGCTGGATCGCATGCTACGGGTGGGTGCTGCTATGGTGACCAGTGAGCTGACATAAGGCTGGGCTTTACCTAGCAGAGACTTGTAGATGACCTGGAGCCAGTGGGTTTGGCGACGAGTATGAAGCGATGGCCAGCCAACGAGAACGTACAGGTCGCAGTGGTGGGTAGTATATGGGGCTTTCCTATCACGGATGGCACTGTGAGAGACTGCATCCAATTTGTTGAGTAGAGTGTTGGAGGCTATTTTATAAATGACATCGCCGAAGTCGTGATGTGACACAGACCCACTGAGTTCACATTAACCCTGGTCTCCCATTAACTTACTCCAACTAGAGGTGTTAATTCAATCTTTACAATTGAACTCAACCTATAGCGCCCTAGACATTAGCAGTCAACCTATAGGGAAAGGGAAAGGGGAGTCAGTTATCCAACTGAATGTATTCAACTGAAAGGTGTCTTCCTCATTTAACCAAACCCCTCTGAATCAGAGAGGTGCGGAGGGTTGCCTTAATCAACATCCACGTCTTCAGCACCCAGGGAACAATGGGTTAACTGCCTTGCTCAGGTGCAGAACGACAGATTTTTACCTTGTCATGCCGGGGATTCGATCCAGCAACCTTTCGGTTACTGGCCCAACACTCTAACCACTAGCGCCCTATACATTAGCAGCCATACTAGCCTGCGTAGGTCATGCATTAGTGACTAATGTAAAGGGGGAAAATAAGTACTTGTAAAGCATTCAGAAATGATTCTGCTCACTCATTTCAACTAGGTTAAGTAGTAGTGACAGAATTTATCCACTGACGACTGAGAGAGTAATGCTGGATTGACTAGGTTAAGTAGTAGTGACAGAATTTATCCACTGACGACTGAGAGAGTAATGCTGGCTTGACTAGGTTAAGTAGTAGTGACAGAATTTATCCACTGACGACTGAGAGAGTAATGCTGGATTGACTAGGTTAAGTAGTAGTGACAGAATTTATCCACTGACGACTGAGAGAGTAATGCTGGATTGACTAGGTTAAGTAGTAGTGACAGAATTTATCCACTGACGACTGAGAGAGTAATGCTGGATTGACTAGGTT
Organism: Salvelinus namaycush; assembly: GCF_016432855.1. Classification (NCBI taxonomy): domain Eukaryota; kingdom Metazoa; phylum Chordata; class Actinopteri; order Salmoniformes; family Salmonidae; genus Salvelinus; species Salvelinus namaycush. Next base: position 51,504,959 of record NC_052327.1, on the reverse strand, counting down.
AAGTAGTAGTGACAGAATTTATCCACTGACGACTGAGAGAGTAATGCTGGATTGACTAGGTTAAGTAGTAGTGACAGAATTTATCCACTGACGACTGAGAGAGTAATGCTGGATTGACTAGGTTAAGTAGTAGTGACAGAATTTATCCACTGACGACTGAGAGAGTAATGCTGGCTTGACTAGGTTAAGTAGTAGTGACAGAATTTATCCACTGACGACTGAGAGAGTAATGCTGGCTTGACTAGGTTAAGTAGTAGTGACAGAATTTATCCACTGACGACTGAGAGAGTAATGCTGGATTGACTAGGTTAAGTAGTAGTGACAGAATTTATCCACTGACGACTGAGAGAGTAATGCTGGATTGACTAGGTTAAGTAGTAGTGACAGAATTTATCCACTGACGACTGAGAGAGTAATGCTGGATTGACTAGGTTAAGTAGTAGTGACAGAATTTATCCACTGACGACTGAGAGAGTAATGCTGGATTGACTAGGTTAAGTAGTAGTGACAGAATTTATCCACTGACGACTGAGAGAGTAATGCTGGCTTGACTAGGTTAAGTAGTAGTGACAGAATTTATCCACTGACGACTGAGAGAGTAATGCTGGCTTGACTAGGTTAAGTAGTAGTGACAGAATTTATCCACTGACGACTGAGAGAGTAATGCTGGATTGACTAGGTTAAGTAGTAGTGACAGAATTTATCCACTGACGACTGAGAGAGTAATGCTGGATTGACTAGGTTAAGTAGTAGTGACAGAATTTATCCACTGACGACTGAGAGAGTAATGCTGGCTTGACTAGGTTAAGTAGTAGTGACAGAATTTATCCACTGACGACTGAGAGAGTAATGCTGGCTTGACTAGGTTAAGTAGTAGTGACAGAATTTATCCACTGACGACTGAGAGAGTAATGCTGGATTGACTAGGTTAAGTAGTAGTGACAGAATTTATCCACTGACGACTGAGGAGTAATGCTGGATTGACTAGGTTAAGTAGTAGTGACAGAATTTATCCACTGACGACTGAGAGAGTAATGCTGGATTGACTAGGTTAAGTAGTAGTGACAGAATTTATCCACTGACGACTGAGAGAGTAATGCTGGATTGACTAGGTTAAGTAGTAGTGACAGAATTTATCCACTGACGACTGAGAGAGTAATGCTGGATTGACTAGGTTAAGTAGTAGTGACAGAATTTATCCACTGACGACTGAGAGAGTAATGCTGGCTTGACTAGGTTAAGTAGTAGTGAAAGAATTTATCCACTGACGACTGAGAGAGTAATGCTGGATTGACTAGGTTAAGTAGTAGTGACAGAATTTATCCACTGACGACTGAGAGAGTAATGCTGGATTGACTAGGTTAAGTAGTAGTGACAGAATTTATCCACTGACGACTGAGAGAGTAATGCTGGATTGACTAGGTTAAGTAGTAGTGACAGAATTTATCCACTGACGACTGAGAGAGTAATGCTGGATTGACTAGGTTAAGTAGTAGTGACAGAATTTATCCACTGACGACTGAGATAGTAATGCTGGATTGACTAGGTTAAGTAGTAGTGACAGAATTTATCCACTGACGACTGAGAGAGTAATGCTGGCTTGACTAGGTTAAGTAGTAGTGACAGAATTTATCCACTGACGACTGAGAGAGTAATGCTGGATTGACTATGTTAAGTAGTAGTAACAGAATTTATCCACTGACGACTGAGAGAGTAATGCTGGCTTGACTAGGTTAAGTAGTAGTGACAGAATTTATCCACTGACGACTGAGAGAGTAATGCTGGATTGACTAGGTTAAGTAGTAGTGACAGAATTTATCCACTGACGACTGAGAGAGTAATGCTGGATTGACTAGGTTAAGTAGTAGTGACAGAATTTATCCACTGACGACTGAGAGAGTAATGCTGGATTGACTAGGTTAAGTAGTAGTGACAGAATTTATCCACTGACGACTGAGAGAGTAATGCTGGCTTGACTAGGTTAAGTAGTAGTGACAGAATTTATCCACTGACGACTGAGAGAGTAATGCTGGATTGACTAGGTTAAGTAGTAGTGACAGAATTTATCCACTGACGACTGAGAGAGTAATGCTGGATTGACTAGGTTAAGTAGTAGTGACAGAATTTATCCACTGACGACTGAGAGAGTAATGCTGGCTTGACTAGGTTAAGTAGTAGTGACAGAATTTATCCACTGACGACTGAGAGAGTAATGCTGGATTGACTAGGTTAAGTAGTAGTGACAGAATTTATCCACTGACGACTGAGAGAGTAATGCTGGATTGACTAGGTTAAGTAGTAGTGACAGAATTTATCCACTGACGACTGAGAGAGTAATGCTGGATTGACTAGGTTAAGTAGTAGTGACAGAATTTATCCACTGACGACTGAGAGAGTAATGCTGGATTGACTAGGTTAAGTAGTAGTGACAGAATTTATCCACTGACGACTGAGAGAGTAATGCTGGCTTGACTAGGTTAAGTAGTAGTGACAGAATTTATCCACTGACGACTGAGAGAGTAATGCTGGATTGACTAGGTTAAGTAGTAGTGACAGAATTTATCCACTGACGACTGAGAGAGTAATGCTGGCTTGACTAGGTTAAGTAGTAGTGACAGAATTTATCCACTGACGACTGAGAGAGTAATGCTGGATTGACTAGGTTAAGTAGTAGTGACAGAATTTATCCACTGACGACTGAGAGAGTAATGCTGGATTGACTAGGTTAAGTAGTAGTGACAGAATTTATCCACTGACGACTGAGAGAGTAATGCTGGATTGACTAGGTTAAGTAGTAGTGACAGAATTTATCCACTGACGACTGAGAGAGTAATGCTGGATTGACTAGGTTAAGTAGTAGTGACAGAATTTATCCACTGACGACTGAGAGAGTAATGCTGGCTTGACTAGGTTAAGTAGTAGTGACAGAATTTATCCACTGACGACTGAGAGAGTAATGCTGGATTGACTAGGTTAAGTAGTAGTGACAGAGAGCACGAAAAAGTATGATCATGTATGCACTCCTACTCTAAGTCGCTCTGGATAAGAGTGTCTGCTAAAAGACACACATGTAAATGTAAAAAATAAGTAGGCCTAACCTGGAGTTTTAATGTGGTTATTAGTGATGGGGGGGGGGGGATCTATCGTAATATTATTTCTGCGCTAGTCTGCTCTACCTGCACCTAAACAATTTGTTTTCAGACTTTTTATTTCAATGACTGATCAAAACTAATTTTCTCATTGGCCCTCTCTTGTCCCTCTGCAGCAGACATATGGTGAGCAATATGTTTGGAACTGTGAGGGGACACAAAGACACACACACACACACACACACACACACACACACACACACACACACACACAGACACACACACACACACACACACACACACACACACACACACACACACACACACACACACACACACACACACACACACACACACACACACACACACACACACACACACTCAGGGACACTCGAACACATACATCATTATTTCATTTTTTGTATTTTGACTGTCCTTGTCTGTCAGTGTATCAGTGTTTTGTTACTTGTCATGTTCTGTGTTTTGTGTGGACCTTCCCAGCCCTACTGGCTATATCTGTTTACAGTGATATTCTACATACAGTATCCATCTAGAACAACAAGAGAATATTAAAGGATATAAATAACATGTTTATAGTTGTTGGTAACTGGATAAAGAGGGGGTTTATGGTTCAGCCCTGTACAGTGTAGTCTGGATGAAAAGGGGGTTTATGGTTCAGCCCTGTACAGTGTAGTCTGGATGAAAAGGGGGTTTTATGGTTCAGCCCTGTACAGTGTAGTCTGGATGAAAAGGGGGTTTATGGTTCAGCCCTGTACAGTGTAGTCTGGATGAAAAGGGGGTTTATGGTTCAGCCCTGTACAGTGTAGTCTGGATGAAAAGGGGGTTTATGGTTCAGCCCTGTACCGTGTAGTCTGGATGAAAAGGGGGTTTATGGTTCAGCCCTGTACAGTGTAGTCTGGATGAAAAGGGGGTTTATGGTTCAGCCCTGTACAGTGTAGTCTGGATGAAAAGGGGGTTTATGGTTCAGCCCTGTACAGTGTAGTCTGGATGAAAAGGGGGTTTATGGTTCAGCCCTGTACAGTGTAGTCTGGATGAAAAGGGGGTTTATGGTTCAGCCCTGTACAGTGTAGTCTGGATGAAAAGGGGGTTTATGGTTCAGCCCTGTACAGTGTAGTCTGGATGAAAAGGGGGTTTATGGTTCAGCCCTGTACAGTGTAGTCTGGATGAAAAGGGGGTTTATGGTTCAGCCCTGTACAGTGTAGTCTGGATGAAAAGGGGGTTTTATGGTTCAGCCCTGTACAGTGTAGTCTGGATGAAAAGGGGGTTTATGGTTCAGCCCTGTACAGTGTAGTCTGGATGAAAAGGGGGTTTATGGTTCAGCCCTGCACAGTGTAGTCTGGATGAAAAGGGGGTTTATGGTTCAGCCCTGTACAGTGTAGTCTGGATGAAAAGGGGGTTTATGGTTCAGCCCTGTACAGTGTAGTCTGGATGAAAAGGGGGTTTATGGTTCAGCCCTGTACAGTGTAGTCTGGATGAAAAGGGGGTTTATGGTTCAGCCCTGTACAGTGTAGTCTGGATGAAAAGGGGGTTTATGGTTCAGCCCTGTACAGTGTAGTCTGGATGAAAAGGGGGTTTTATGGTTCAGCCCTGTACAGTGTAGTCTGGATGAAAAGGGGGTTTATGGTTCAGCCCTGTACAGTGTAGTCTGGATGAAAAGGGGGTTTATGGTTCAGCCCTGCACAGTGTAGTCTGGATGAAAAGGGGGTTTATGGTTCAGCCCTGTACAGTGTAGTCTGGATGAAAAGGGGGTTTATGGTTCAGCCCTGTACAGTGTAGTCTGGATGAAAAGGGGGTTTATGGTTCAGCCCTGTACAGTGTAGTCTGGATGAAAAGGGGGTTTATGGTTCAGCCCTGTACCATGTAGTCTGGATGAAAAGGGGGTTTATGGTTCAGCCCTGTACAGTGTAGTCTGGATGAAAAGGGGGTTTATGGTTCAGCCCTGTACAGTGTAGTCTGGATGAAAAGGGGGTTTATGGTTCAGCCCTGTACAGTGTAGTCTGGATGAAAAGGGGTTTTTATGGTTCAGCCCTGTACAGTGTAGTCTGGATGAAAAGGGGGTTTATGGTTCAGCCCTGTACAGTGTAGTCTGGATGAAAAGGGGGTTTATGGTTCAGCCCTGTACCGTGTAGTCTGGATGAAAAGGGGGTTTATGGTTCAGCCCTGTACAGTGTAGTCTGGATGAAAAGGGGGTTTATGGTTCAGCCCTGTACAGTGTAGTCTGGATGAAAAGGGGGTTTTATGGTTCAGCCCTGTACAGTGTAGTCTGGATGAAAAGGGGGTTTTATGGTTCAGCCCTGTACAGTGTAGTCTGGATGAAAAGGGGGTTTATGGTTCAGCCCTGTATAGTGTAGTCTGGATGAAAAGGGGGTTTTATGGTTCAGCCCTGTACAGTGTAGTCTGGATGAAAAGGGGGTTTTATGGTTCAGCCCTGTACAGTGTAGTCTGGATGAAAAGGGGGTTTATGGTTCAGCCCTGTACAGTGTAGTCTGGATGAAAAGGGGGTTTATGGTTCAGCCCTGTACAGTGTAGTCTGGATGAAAAGGGGGTTTATGGTTCAGCCCTGTACAGTGTAGTCTGGATGAAAAGGGGGTTTATGATTCAGCCCTGTACAGTGTAGTCTGGATGAAAAGGGGGTTTATGGTTCAGCCCTGTACAGTGTAGTCTGGATGAAAAGGGGGTTTATGGTTCAGCCCTGTACAGTGTAGTCTGGATGAAAAGGGGGTTTATGGTTCAGCCCTGTACAGTGTATTCTGGATGAAAAGGGGGTTTATGGTTCAGCCCTGTACAGTGTAGTCTGGATGAAAAGGGGGTTTATGGTTCAGCCCTGTACAGTGTAGTCTGGATGAAAAGGGGGTTTATGGTTCAGCCCTGTACAGTGTAGTCTGGATGAAAAGGGGACCGCTTGTTTTGAGCTCTGGGTTCTTTGTGGAACTCCCTTGACAACAGGACTTGTATTCATATGTTAACAACTGCAATTATTTGCATATCTCACCCCAATTATAAAACATAATGAGGAGGATTATGGGTAACATATCCTGAAACCAGGTCAGTGGAATTTCCATTGTGATGCTGTGGCCACAGATAAGGTGCCCGCGAGAGAGACTAGAAACGATCAGGCTAATATCATCCTCAAAAGCCCTGCTCAGAATACATCATATAGGCTATTATTTATATCAAGCTAATAACTAATGGCTCACTACCACCGGGGCTTTGAAATAATGGGTCACAAAACTAAGGTGTAGGTTAAGTAGTGAGTTAACTGGGGTTGTTGTTATTGGGTCACTACTCGATGCTAATTTAGTGGCTAACAACACAGTTATTATGACCCACCCTTAAACGTTTGGCGTCTCCCAGCGTTGCTGCACGGTGTCAGAATCACTGAACATGGCCAATCTGTATTTGATCCTATTGTTGAATCAGCAAAGATCCCCAGGCTTAGGCGTTGGTGTCTTCCAGCCCTCACTAGTCTGTGCAAACCCCGTATACGTCTCCATAGACTTCTAATGAGACAGCGAGATGACAATTGCCCATTAATGACAGGAAGTGACATCATTAAGGACAGTAGTGTGAGCAGCCAATGGGAAGTCTCTTCCCACAGCCGCTGTAGGATCAGCCAATCTCCTTCTGTGACTGGGGAGACGTTCTCATCAGTATAATCTCTCTCATTCTGTGACTGGGGAGACGTTCTCATCAGTATAATCTCTCTCATTCTGTGACTGGGGAGACATTCTCATCAGTATAATCTCTCTCATTCTGTGACTGGGGAGAGATTCTCATCAGTATAATCTCTCTCATTCTTTGACTGGGGAGACGTTCTCATCAGTATAATTTCTCTCATTCTGTACAGTATAGGAAACCCTGAGGTGTTACTACAGTCATGCAGAGGATCACAGGCTAACGGCTAAGTGCATGGGCCACTGATTATGGAAGTTAATTAGGACCATTTTGCATTTCCATGAGTGTGTTTGTTTGTGTGTGTGTGTGTGTGTGTGTGTGTGTGTGTGTGTGTGTGTGTGTGTGTGTGTGTGTGTGTGTGTGTGTGTGTGTGTGTGTGTGTGTGTGTGTGTGTGTGTGTGTGTGTGTGTGTGTGTGTGTGTGTGTGTGTGTGTGTGTGTGTGTTGTGCCACAGTACAATACAGTAGAATGCAGATTTTTCTTACTGTTCTGTTATTGTATCACATTGTCTGGGACACAATGCCGAATCTCAGTTATATATCATAGAAATGATGGCATTATCTATTGTTGAAAGAGTCAACATCAAGTTTAATTGAACTTTCTCTCTGTCTCTCCGTCTCCCTGTCTCCCTGTCTCCCTGTCTCCCTGTCTCCCTGTCTCCCTCTCTCTCTCTCTCTCTCTCTCTCTCTCTCTCTCTCTCTCTCTCTCTCTCTCTCTCTCTCTCTCTCTCTCTCTGAGTTGGCCTGACCGTCACGTTCCACAGGCAGTTTGTTATGCTCCATGTGCTATGGTGATGCTGTGCCTCTAACACACACACACACACACACACACACACACACACACACACACACACACACACACACACACACACACACACACATACACACACACACACACACACACACACACACACACACACACACACACACACACACACACACACACACACACACACACACACACACACACACACATACATACACACACACACACACACTCAACACACACACACACACACACACACACACACACACACACACACACACACACACACACACACACACACACACACACACACACACACACACACACACACACACACACACACACACTCAACACACACACACACACACACACACACTCAACACACACACACACACACACACACACTCAACACACACAATCACAAACACGCACACACACTGACATGTGCACAAAACCAATTATTTTGGAGTGAATTGACTCGGCCTGGGAAAATGACAATGGGCTAATTGAAGAGGCCGGCTCAGTGTGTGTGTGTGTGTGTGTGTGTGTGTGTGTGTGTGTGTGTGTGTGTGTGTGTGTGTGTGTGTGTGTGTGTGTGTGTGTGTGTGTGTGTGTGTGTGTGTGTGTGTGTGTGTGTGTGTGAATGAAAGCAGAAACAGCTCAATGCAGCCTTTCCCTGAAAAATGAACAGAATAAAAGAGAGAAAGAAAGAGATGTCAGGAAGTCTTATGGTGAACTGGACAGTAATTGCTGTTGGCCTCTCATCTGGGTGATAGTAAGGATGTACATTGAAATAACAGACCGCTCAAAGCCTTAAGTGTCATGTCACTAGTTAGTTCATCACCTGCTAAGTTAGTTGTAGTAATGGGATAGTTCCCACTCACATTGGAAACCTCTCATTGCCTGTAGTGTCACTAGCTACTAGTGTAACTAGTTACAATGTGATAATATTAGTAAGTAGTACTAGTTAGTTCTAGTAATGGTAGCCCATAGTCCCCTCTCTCATTAGAAATCAAATGGAGAGGTCAAATTCACGACCTGCGTTAGTTAGATTTGACTTATTCAGATGCTCATAAAACATATAAAATGTAAGTATACTGTATAATCATACCTTCACCAGCTGTAGTCTACAGGCTGTGCTGTGAAAAGCATTTCTTAAAAACCTTAAATAGCAGACTGCCAGTACGCTCTAGTAGTATTTGTATTGTGTTTAAATGGGCCATCTCATCTCCTGTCGGATGTTTATCAGATCTGTGCTGTCAGCTTTTGACACAGTACTCTCAAGACAACACTGTGTTTTATCTACTGGCTCAGCAGTCTGCTGCCATCTGAGCTTAATTGACTTTGGCTTCCCTGGTTGTGTCAGCACAGGGCATGTGGTGGCATAGTGGGTTAGTAATGGAAGTGGGGCATGGGGTGGCATAGTGGGTTAGTAATGGAAGTGGGGCATGGGGTGGCATAGTGGGTTAGTAATGGAAGTGGGGCATGGGGTGGCATAGTGGGTTAGTAATGGAAGTGGGGCATGGGGTGGCATAGTGGGTTAGTAATGGAAGTGGGGCATGGGGTGGCATAGTGGGTTAGTAATGGAAGTGGGGCATGGGTGTGGCATAGTGGGTCAGTAATGGAAGTGGGGCATGGGGTGGCATAGTGGGTCAGTAATGGAAGTGGGGCATGGGGTGGCATAGAGGGATAGTAATGGAAGTGGGGCATGGGGTGGCATAGTGGGTTAGTAATGGAAGTGGGGCATGGACAAGACACCATTGTACAGGATCAGGTTAGGTAGGCCTATACAGTGCCTTCGGTAAGTATTCAGACCCCTTGACTTCTTCCACATTTTGTTATGTTACAGCCTTATTCTAAAAATGAATGAATTGCTTTTTTTCCCTCACTAATCTATGCACAATACCCCATAATGACATCACAATACCCCATAATGACATCACAATACCCCATGATGACACCACAATATCCCATAATGACATCACAATACCCCATAACGACAAAGCAAAAACAGGTTTTTAGAAATATTTGCAAATTCATAATAAAAAAAAAAACTGAATTAGGACATTTACATAAGTATTCAGACCCTTTACTCAGTACTTTGTTGAAGCACCTTTGGCAGCGTCTACAGCCACAAGTCTTCTTGGTTATGATGCTACAAGCTTGGCACACCTGTATTTGGGGAGTTTCTCCCATTCTTCTCTGCCGATTCTCATGAGCTCTCCAGAGATGTTAGATCGGGTTCAAGTCCGGGCTCTGCCTGGGCCACTCATGGCCATTCAGACACTTGTCCCGAAGCCAATTCTGCGTTGTCTTGGCTCTGTGCTTAGGGTCGTTGTCCTGTTGGAAGGTGAACCTTTGCCCAGTCTGAGGTCTTGAGTGCTCTGGAGCAGGTTTTCATTAAGGATCTCTCTGTACTTTGCTCCGTTCATCTTTGTCTCGATCCTGACTAGTCTCCCTGCCGCTGAAAAACATCCCCACAGCATGATGCTGCCACCACCATGCTTCACCGTAGGGATGGTGCCAGGTTTCCTCCAGACGTGACGCTTTGCATTCAAGCCAAAGAGTACAATCTTGGCTTCATTAGACCAGAGAATCTTGTTTCTCATGGTCTGAGAGTCTTTAGGTGACTTTTGGCAAACTCCAAGTGGGCTGTCATATGCCTTTTACTGAGGAGTGGCTTCCGTCTGGCAACTCTACCATAAAGGCCTGATTGGTGGAGTGCTGCAGAGATGGTTGTCCTTCTGGAAGGTTCTCCCATCTCCACAGAGGAACTCTAGAGCTCTTTCAGAGTGACCATTGGGTTCTTGGCCCCCTCCCTGACCAAGGCCCTTCTCCCCCGATTGGTCAGTTTGGCCTGGTGGCCAGCTCTAGGAAGAGTCTTGTGGTTCCAAACTTCTTCCATTTAAGAATGATGGAGGCCACTGTGTTCTTGGGGAACGTCAATGCTGCAGACATAATTTGGTACTTTCCCCAGATCTGTGCCTCGACACAATCCTGTCTCGGATCTGTACGGACAATTCCTTCGACCTCATGGCTTGGTTTTTGCTCTGACATGCACTGTCAACTGTGGGACCTGATATAGACAGTTGTGTGCCTTTCCAAATCATGTCCAATCAACATCTCAAGGATGATCAATGGAAACAGGATGCACCTGAGTTCAATTTCATAGCAAAGGGTCTAAAAACGTATGTAAATAAGGTGTTTCTGTTTTTAATTTTGTATACATTTGTTAAAATTCTTAAAAACCTGTTTTTACTTTGTCATTATGAGGTATTGTGTGTAGATTGTTGAGGATTTTTTGTTATTTAATCAATTTTAGAATTAGGCTGTAACGTAACAAAATGTGAAAAAAGCCAAGGGGTCTGAATACTTTCCGAAGGCACTGTATGATGGGCTAAGTTAGGGTGTGTGGGCACATCCATGTGTTTGTATGTCTGTGTGTTGGGGTCAGGTGTATGGATGGGGTATCTGGACCCAAGTTGGATGTAGTGTGAAGGAGATGAATACCCTCAGGCTATGGGAGTGGTTGTCTCCTCTTCTAGTGTGTTCCAGGCCCAGTGGTACCACTGTGGTATCGGGGGGACTAGTGGCCTTGTTGGGTGGACTCAGTTACACAGCAGCAACTCTCTCAAGGATTATTACTACAGCACCGCTGGTTCCCCCCCACACACACATACACACACTCTGCTGACCAGCTGGAGGAGAGGAGTTGCTATACCTCTTTAATTGTAATTGTATGGAGCGGTGGCTCAGAGTGGTGGCTCCCTCTTGGATTAGAATCCATGGGCTTTAATAAAGGATAATAAAGAACATATTTATTCCCTCCTCTCCTCCTGGCCTGTCATATTCTGTCATATCCCTCCCTATTCTATCCTATTCTGTCATATTCTGTCATATTCCTCCCTATTCTATCCTATTCTGTCATATTCGGTCATATTCTGTCATATTCCTCCCTATTCTGTCCTATTCTGGCCTATTCTGTCATATTCGGTCATATTCTTTCCTATTCTGTCATATTCTGTCATATTCCTCCCTATTCTGACCTATTCTTTCCTATTCTGTCCTATTCTGTCATATTCCTCCCTATTCTGTCATATTCGGTCATATTCTGTCATATTCCTCCCTATTCTGTCCTATTCTGGCCTATTCTGTCATATTCGGTCATATTCTTTCCTATTCTGTCATATTCTGTCATATTCCTCCCTATTCTGACCTATTCTTTCCTATTCTGTCCTATTCTGTCATATTCCTCCCTATTCTGTCCTATTCTGTCCTATTCTGTCATACTCCTCCATATTCTGTCCTATTCTGTCATGTTTTGTCCTCCTGGTCTCTATATACTAAATCAGCTCTTTCATGCTACGTTTCATGGGTTTAAAGAAATAGTGGCCATCACAGTGTGGCGTTAATAGCCTTGTTGTTATTGTTGTTGTGGAAAGAGATGGATATTGTTGACATGACCTGATGATTTGACAGTACTGTACTGGAGGAAGGCTCATCGGGTCGAACGTTGGTTCTCAAAATGTTTGGGAGAATAAAGAGTGTGACTTTCGTTGTTTTCCTACAGTACAATATCTAGCATACAGTTTGAACTGGATAATGGTAGCTAGATATAGAGTGATTGATTGAATCTATTTTAAAATACGTTGATAACAGTGCTCCAGCCAGAGACTGGATCATCAAGGATAACACAATAGAGCTGGAAAACTGATTTCCATTGTGGTTCTCGGATGTGTTTCTTCTACGTTCTCCTTTATCAGGTTCTAGTCCAGTGCTCCTCGCCTCCTAGCCCTGCAATCGTAAATGAGCTTGATGAAATGGCTCCCATGGATCTTATTGTATCAAATCCTCAGCCGGAGCTGTCGGCCAGTGTACACAGCCCCGTGGTTGGCTGCCCCAGGCGAGTAATACAGGGTTTCCCTGGGGAGGCCAGGGCCATGTAGAAGACATTACCCCTCCTCTCCCCCCTCATTCATCTATCAAGCACCAGCCATTGGCTCTAGGGGCTAGCCACTAAATCCATCTAACTCCGCCACTAACCAACACCTCAGATCATCCATCTATAACTCCACCACTAACCAGCACATCAGATCATCCATCTATAACTCCACCACTAACCAACACATCAGATCATCCATCTATAACTCCACCACTAACCAACACATCAGATAATCTATCTATAACTCCACCACTAACCAACACATCAGATAATCTATCTATAACTCCACCACTAACCAACACATCAGATAATCTATCTATAACTCCACCACTAACCAACACATCAGATAATCTATCTATAACTCCACCACTAACCAACACATCAGATAATCTATCTATAACTCCACCACTAACCAACACATCAGATCATCCATCTATAACTCCACCACTAACCAACACATCAGATAATCTATCTATAACTCCACCACTAACCAACACATCAGATCATCCATCTATAACTCTACCACTAACCAACACATCAGATCATCCATCTATAACTCCACCACTAACCAACACATCAGATAATCTATCTATAACTCCACCACTAACCAACACATCAGATAATCTATCTATAACTCCACCACTAACCAACACATCAGATAATCTATCTATAACTCCACCACTAACCAACACATCAGATCATCCATCTATAACTCCACCACTAACCAACACATCAGATAATCTATCTATAACTCCACCACTAACCAACACATCAGATCATCCATCTATAACTCCACCACTAACCAACACATCAGATCATCCATCTATAACTCCACCACTAACCAACACATCAGATAATCTATCTATAACTCCACCACTAACCAACACATCAGATCATCCATCTATAACTCCACCACTAACCAACACATCAGATAATCTATCTATAACTCCACCACTAACCAACACATCAGATCATCCATCTATAACTCCACCACTAACCAACACATCAGATCATCCATCTATAACTCCACCACTAACCAACACATCACATAATCTATCTATAACTCCACCACTAACCAACACATCAGATCATCCATCTATAACTCCACCACTAACCAACACATCAGATCATCCATCTATAACTCCACCACTAACCAACACATCAGATCATCCATCTATAACTCCACCACTAACCAACACATCAGATAATCTATCTATAACTCCACCACTAACCAACACATCAGATCATCTATCTATAACTCCACCACTAACCAACACATCAGATCATCCATCTATAACTCCACCACTAACCAACACATCAGATCATCTATCTATAACTCCACCACTAACCAACACATCAGATCATCTATCTATAACTCCACCACTAACCAACACATCAGATCATCCATCTATAACTCCACCACTAACCAACACATCAGATCATCCATCTATAACTCCACCACTAACCAACACATCAGATAATCTATCTATAACTCCACCACTAACCAACACATCAGATAATCTATCTATAACTCCACCACTAACCAACACATCAGATAATCTATCTATAACTCCACCACTAACCAACACATCAGATAATCTATCTATAACTCCACCACTAACCAACACATCAGATAATCTATCTATAACTCCACTACTAACCAACACATCAGATAATCTATCTATAACTCCACCACTAACCAACACATCAGATCATCTATCTATAACTCCACCACTAACCAACACATCAGATCATCCATCTATAACTCCACCACTAACCAACACATCAGATCATCCATCTATAACTCCACCACTAACCAACACATCAGATCATCTATCTATAACTCCACCACTAACCAACACATCAGATCATCTATCTATAACTCCACCACTAACCAACACATCAGATCATCCATCTATAACTCCACCACTAACCAACACATCAGATCATCCATCTATAACTCCACCACTAACCAACACATCAGATAATCTATCTATAACTCCACCACTAACCAACACATCAGATAATCTATCTATAACTCCACCACTAACCAACACATCAGATAATCTATCTATAACTCCACCACTAACCAACACATCAGATCATCCATCTATAACTCCACCACTAACCAACACATCAGATCATCTATCTATAACTCCACCACTAACCAACACATCAGATCATCCATCTATAACTCCACCACTAACCAACACATCAGATCATCCATCTATAACTCCAGGAAGTAGGGAGAAGTAGGGGTTAATTCCCACTACTAAACAGAGCTGGGCTGAGCTGTAGCCTACAGGGCTGGCCCAGTTACACATGCACCACAGTTGCTGGAACCATGCTGGAAAGGACAATGTAAAATGAAAATCTCAGACAGTATCTCAGCACAGTATGGTCCGGTTAGGCACGATAGTGTAAAATGGGCAGACTATTGATGTGGCTAAGTACTACCAGACTCCCCCCAGTCCTGGTCCCTGACTCACCCTGCAGCTATGGGGTCTGGAAGAAAAAGATGGAGAGAGAGACGGAAAGAAGGCTGGCTTAATTGGACCACATTATTCCTTTATTGAGTAACACAAAAATCCCAAATCAAATATCGCCGTCTGAGACAACCGGGCAGAGCACTTTATTCTGCTGTGCTGGAAGACTGTGACATTTTCATTAGATTTAGTGGGACACTGACCGGGCGCCTCAGGTGACATTGGCAAGAAGGCAGCAGGATAAAATCAGGTCATACTCCAATTCCTAAATGGAGAAAATGTCTCAATCTCTTCCTCAGAGCTGTGTAGTTTTTCTACTGTTTGATGGTAGGGTATGCATGCATACCAAATGTATATAGACTATTTTATGATGCTACTGTTGAATTACGTATGATTCGCTAAGATGTAAGGATATTCTGTTTCAATGGAGCACTTCCTAATTGGCTTACAAAAAGAGTAAGAGGCTGGTATTTAGAAGAATCCTTGATTGCATTTCCAGGAATTGATCTCCTATTCTGAGTCTTCTTGGCAATTGTTCCCTTTTTTCTTTGGCAACCCCCCCCCCCCCCCCGCTCCTTTCTCTCTCTCTGCCTCTTCACTCTCTCTCTCTTAGATAGATGGATTTTGTATTTGTGGTCCTGGCAACTTGAACTTTTTTGGAACACCATTATTTTTGTCTTACTGAGATTTACTGTCAGGGCCCAGGTCTGACAGAATCTGTGCAGAAGATCTAGGTGCTACTCTAGGCCCTCCTTGATTGGGGACAGAAGCACCAGATTATCAGCAAACAGTAGACATTTGACTTCAGATTCTAGTATGGTGAGACCGGGGGCTGCAGACTTGTCTAGTGCCATCGCCAATTCGTTGATATATATGTTGAAGAGGTTGCGGCTTAAGCTGCATCCCTGTCTCACCCCACAGCCCTGTGGAAAGAAATGTGTGTTTTTTTTGCCACTTTCCATCAATTTATATTGTAGACCCTCATGCCAAATTGAGTCAAACACTTTTTTGAAATTAACAAAGCATGAGAATACTTGTAGGGTGTGCAGGGTGAATACGTGGTCTGTTGTACTGTAATTTGGGAAAAAGCCCCCGGTCTCACCATACTAGAATCTGAAGTCAAATGTCTACTGTTTGCTGATAATCTGGTGCTTCTGTCCCCAATCAAGGAGGGCCTAGAGTAGCACCTAGATCTTCTGCACAGATTCTGTCAGACCTGGGCCCTGACAGTAAATCTCAGTAAGACAAAAATAATGGTGTTCCAAAAAAGTTTTCAAAAAGGCTTTACAGCGAAAGCACAACATATGATTATGTTAGTTGATAAAAGATACAAGTGTTATTCACAGAATTAAAGATAGACTTCTCCTTAATGCAACCGCTGTGTCAGATTTCAAAAAAACTTTACGGAAAAAGCATAATCTGAGTACGGCGCTCAGAGCCCAATCCAGCCAAAGAAATATCTGCCATGTTGGAGTCAACAGAAGTTAGAAATAACATGATAAATATTCACTTACCTTTGATGATCTTCATCCGAATGCACTCCCAGGAATCCCAATTCGACAATAAATGACTGATTTGTTCCATAAAGTTCCATAAAGTCCATCATTTATGTCCAAATAGCCACTAGTTGTTAGCGTGTTCAGCCCAGTAATCCATCTTCATGAGCACTACGTCCAGACAAAAACTCGAAAAGTTCCGTTACAGGTCGTAGAAACATGTCAAACGATGTATGGAATCAATCTTTAGGATGTTTTTAACATAAATCATCAATAATGTTCCCACCGGAGAATTCCATTGTCTGTAGCAAAGGACTGGAACGAGAGCTAACTCTGTCGGGAGTGCGCGTCACGAGCCTGAGACACTCTGCCAGACACATGACTCATTCAGCTCCCATTCCCCCCTCCTTTATAGCAGAAGCCTGAAACAAGTTTCTAAAGACGGTTGACATCTAGTGGAAGCCGTAGGAAGTGCAACTTGACCCCATAGTGTATTCGGTAGGCCAAGCTTTGAAAAACTACAAACCTCAGATTTCCCACTTCCTGGTTGGATTTTCTCAGGTTTTCGCCTGCCATATGAGTTCTGTTATACTCACAGACATCATTCAAACAGTTTTCGAAACTTCAGAGTGTTTTCCATCTAATACTACTAATAAGATGCATATATTAGCATCTGGGACAGAGTAGCAGGCAGTTTACTCTGGGCATGCATTTCATGCAAAAGTGAAAATGCTGCCCCCTATCCCAAACAGGTTTCAATCAGTATATTGTTTTCACTGAGGACATGTACGAGTCTGCTGTTAATGATAATGCAGAGGATTTTCCAGAGGTTGCGGTTGACGCATATCCCACAGTAGTTATTGGGGTCAAATTTGTCTCCACTTTTGTGGATCAGTCCTTGGTTCCAACTATTGGGGAAGATGCCAGAGCTAAGGATGATGTTAAAGAGTAGAGACAATTGTAAGTATAGCCAATTGGAATTTGTGGTCTGTATATTTTATAATTTCATTGAGCATACCATCAACACTACAGGCCTTATTGGGTTGGAGGGTTTGTATTTTGTCCTGTAGTTCATTCAATGTAATTGGAGAATCCAGTGGGTTCTGGTAGTCTTTAATAGATGATTCTAAGATTTGTATTTGATCATGTATATGTTTTGCCTGTTTGTTCTTTGTTATAGGGCCAAAAAGATTGGGGAAGTGGTTTACCCATACATCTCCATTTTGGATAGATAACTCTTCGTGTTGTAGTTTGTTTAGTGTTTTCCAATTTTCCCAGAAGTGGTTAGAGTCTATGGATTCTTCAATTACATTGAGCTGATTTCTGACGTGCTGTTCCTTATTTTCCGTAGGGTATTTCTGTATTGTTTTAGTGATTCACCATAGTGAAGGCGTAGACTCAGGTTTTCTGAGTCTCTATGTTTTTGGTTGGATAGGTTTCTCAATTTCTTTCTTAGGTTTTTGCATTCTTCTTCAAACCATTTGCCATTTGTCATTGTTGTTCATTTTCTTCAGTTTTCTGTTTGACATTTTTAGATTTGATAGGGAAGCTGATAGGTTAAATATACTGTTCAGGTTTTCTACTGCTAAGTTTACACCTTCACTATTACAGTGAAACATTTTGTCCAGGAAGTTGTCTAAAAGGAATTTGTTGTTGCCTAATTACATTTTTTGGTAGGTTTCCACACTACCACACTACCAGATTCTTTGGTATGTTTCCATAGCATTTCTTATTATTATTCAGTTTCTTTGGCTTTGATGCCTCATGTTTGAGTTTTGCTCTGTTCAAATTGACTCTCATTTTGCTGTGATCTGATAGGGGTGTCAGTGGGCTGACTGTGAACACTCTGAGAGACTCTAGGTTGAGGTCAGTGATTAAGTAGTCTACAGTACTACTGCCAAGAGATGAGCTATAGGTGTAGCTACCGTAGGAGTCCCCTCAAAGCCTACCGTTGACTATGTACAGACCCAGCATGCGACAGAGCTGCAGGAGTTGTGACCCGTTTTTGTTGGTTACGTTGTCGTAGGTGTGCCTCTGGGGGAGGGAATGCTCCAGGTAGGTGTTGGTCCCCCTGTGTGTCTGAGGGTGTCAGGTTCTTGTCCAGTTCTGGCATTTAGGTTGCCACAGACTAGTACATGTTCCTGGGCCTGGAAATGATTGATTCCCCCCTCCAGGATGGAGAAGCTGTCTTCATTAAACATGGGGATTCTATTGGGAGGGATGTAGGAAGAACACAGGAGGACTTTTTCATCTGTTGAGATGATTTCATTTAGAATTTCTAGCCAAGTGCAAAATGTTCCTGTTTTGATTAATTTAATGGAGTGAGTTAGGTCTGCTCTATACCAAATTAGCAAACCCTCTGAGTCGCTTCCCTGTTTCAAACCTGGTAGTTTGGTGGATGGGACTTCCAACTCTCTGTAACCTAGACGGCAACCAGTTGGTCCGTCTCCTCTATACTAGGTTTCTTGTTGGATGACAATGCCTGTATTTCAGATGTTTTGGTGAAGTCCAGGTTCCAGCTCTTCAGGCCAAAGGCAGATGACCTCAGGCCTTGGATATTCCAGGATGAGATAGTGAAGGCTTTGTGTTCCATAAAGTGTCCAATGTTGTTAGTCGTGTGGTTTGGCCTCAGGCCAGTAAGTGTGAGCAGAACCTGCTGAGCATCTGGTACATGCCATTGGCTTGGGCTAGTGTAAGAGTGGGGGTCGGGCCGGTTTGCCTGCTCACGGCCTGGGCATATGTGTGACTTTCACGTTGAGGCCTTTTTTTGCGGGAGTGGGGGCATTGGAGTGGGCAGTAGGGGCATAGGTCTGATCTGAGGGGGCCTAAATGGGGTGTGGGCATGGTTGACTTGGGGGTGTTGATTGGTTGGGGTGGGGGTGAGGATGTGGCTGGTGGTGCTGTGGTTTGGATGTAGGTCCTCTCGGCGTGGGTCCTCTATGTGTAGGTCTGGGGGGTGGTTCCCACAGGTCTGGGAGAGGGTCTCGCTGGTCTGGGAAGGGTGTTGATCTGTTGCTCCTGGTTGAAGTGTTGGGGCTGCGGTTGAGGGCGATGTCCTTTAGGGTCCGGGCGAAGGTGGGCTCTGCTGCCTTGTATAGGTGGACCTGGTCATAAAGGCTGGTCAAGTCCAGGGTGGAGTGGTGGGCCAGGTAGACAGTTGGTTTTGAGGCACAGTCACAGGAAATACTTGCGTTTACCCGCTGTATGGTAGCAAGTCTTTTCATGGTAGCAGGGTGGAGATAACCACTTGTGCGTTGGGGAAAGTGGAAGAAGCTTTTTCAATCACTCCCTTGAGTGCTGTGGCCACCCTTTCCTGCTGTGCTCTCAGGTCGTTTGTGCTTGTGTGTATTATTATGTGGCTTGGTGGCCCTAGTTGGTCGTCAGACAGAAGGTCTAGGGCGCATTGGGTTCTCTCTCTCTCTCTCTCTCTCTCTCTCTCTCTCTCTCTCTCTCTCTCTCTCTCTCTCTCTCTCTCTCTCTTCTCTCTCTCTCTCTCCTCTCGCTCTCTCTGTGTCTTCTCTCTCGTTCTCTCTCTGTCTCTTTCTCTCCTCTTTCCTCTCTCTCTCCTCTCGCTCTCTCTGTCACTTCTCTCTCTTTCTCTCTCTAGGTTGGATAGTGGCATAATGACATTGTTAAGCTGCCTGGCAACAAGCGAACCCCTTCATTTCCTGCTCCATATCTTCACAAGTGTCAACTTTATATAGTACATAAAGCCACAATCTGAGGGACAGTTAATAGTTACAACAGTAGCTATTGCAGATTGCAACTTTAATATTGGGTGAATAACCCTCTGGTTACATTGCATAATGATGAACCTGATGCAATTAACACTCAGTCTATCAATTAACACTCAGATTTCCATCATTAGGTGCAATACTATCCTCTTCAATGAACTTGAACACAGCCCTCATCCACACAGTGGTGCACAGTGGTGCATCACAGCAATCTAACTATCCAAGAGATTCTACAACAAACCATATCCCATAACCATAACACTATCTCTGCTCCTCTCATTACTGATGCGTGCTGATGTCTGTCAACTACCTTCTCTACTTCCTTGGCTGTCAGGGTTCTTCTCCCTGTGACCTAATTTCAGTCAGTCAGCCAGACAGAGAGACAGATGAGAGGATGGGAGAGGAGGAGAGGAGAGAGGGGAGGGGAGGAGAGGAGAGAGGGGAGGGGAGGAGAGGAGAGAGGGGAGGGGAGGAGAGAGGGGAGGAGAGAGGGGAGGGGGAGGAGAGAGGGGAGGGGAGGAGAGGAGAGAGGGGAGGGGAGGAGCAAGGGGAGGGGAGGTATCCACTGGCAGCATGTCATCTGAGGTTGATGGCTGATGTGATCGATATGTTAGCAGCTTAATGGTACTAACGTCATGGCAGTGAATCAGCTAAATGAAGCCGTGTGGGCCACGTCGCTCCCCATTGGAGCACACTAGTTCACACACATACACACATGCATGCGCAAGGGCACGCAAGGGCACGCACACACATGCACACGCACACACACACACACACACACACACACACACACACACACACACACACACACACACACACACACACACACACACACACACACACACACACACACACACACACACACACACACACACACACACACATTCATCAGAGCGCACTAGATCAAAACAATTGTTCACATCTCCCAGCTAAGTCCATCTCCATCTGCATAGCAACCACCTTGGATCCACAGTCACACAGCGACAGCCACCTGTATCTGTCTCTCTAGAGTGAATAATGACTTCACCTGCTATTGATTTAACTGTACATCTGTAACGTGGCATAGTCTCAGTCACCTGCTATTGATCTAACTGTACATCTGTAACGTGGCATAGTCTCAGTCACCTGCTATTGATTTAACTGTACATCTGTAACGTGGCATAGTCTCAGTCACCTGCTATTGATTTAACTGTACATCTGTAACGTGGCATAGTCTCAGTCACCTGCTATTGATTTAACTGTACATCTGTAACGTGGCATAGTCTCAGTCACCTGCTATTGATTTAACTGTACATCTGAAACAGTCTCAGTCACCTGCTATTGATTTAACTGTACATCTGTAACGTGGCATAGTCTCAGTCACCTGCTATTGATTTAACTGTACATCTGTAACGTGGCATAGTCTCAGTCACCTGCTATTGATCTAACTGTACATCTGAAACAGTCTCAGTCTCTTCTCGGTCTCTTGATTTATGACCATAGATACTGGAGAGGATGTGCTTTGCCTTTTCATCTGAATAATGTATGTTCCTATATGTTCGCTCCCCCCTCCTATTTTTCCTCTTCTCCATTTTTCTCTCTCTCTCTCTCCCTCTCTTTCTCCATCTTTCTCTCACTCTCTCTCTCTCTCTCTCTCTCTCTCTCTCTCTCTCTCTCTCTCTCTCTCTCTCTCTCTCTCTCTCTCTCTCTCTTTAGTTGTAAATGTGCACGAGTCTGAGCCGTTCTGATTGAGGAGAGAGGCGGGTCTTATCTGCGTCTGGGGGGGAGGACCTTCGTGTCAGATAACCAATCATGGAGAGGACGAGGGCGGGTGCAGCTGTGTTCCTGATGCTGATCTTGGGTCACCTAGGCAACGCTCTGGAGGTCCCACTAGACCGTAAGAAGAACTATGAACACTTCACATTCATTATATTGCTGTGGAGTCTGGAAGAGGTTGTAATAACCTCTAAAGAGGCAGTCCTATTTTAGTTTGTCGCTCCCACTAGACTGAAAGAACTAAACACATCACTTTCAAGCAAAGTCAAAGTTTATTTATCCTCCATCTCTCTTTCTCTCCCTCTCCCTCCCTGTATATTCCTCTGCCTCTGCTTCTCTCTCTCCCTCTTCCTTTCCCTCCATCTTTCTCTCTTTCTCTCTTTATCTGTCTCTCTCTCTTTCTTTCTTTCATTCTATCTCTTTCTCTACCTCTTTCTGTATCTCTTTCTCTCTCTGCTTCTCTCCTTCTCCCTCCCCCTTTTCAAAGTCAAAGTTACATTTGTATGGAGTCTGTAAGAGGAGTCTGTAAGAGGAGTCTGTAAGAGGAGTCTGTAAGAGGTTGTAAGTTCTGTTTTATAAGTGAGTAAGAACAGAAGGATTTTCTGTCATTTTAAGTTCTTGCAGAACCTTACACACACACCAACGTCATAATGTGGAAATATCACTATGTTGTGTGAGTAATGTTTTGAATCAATGACCATCTGGAAGCTGCAGTCTAATGCCTGGCAACTAACCAACCTTCTATCAACCAAGTTCTGATGGGGAGTAACTAAACCGGTCCAATCTTTTCCACCACTAATGTCTGGTTTTCTTTATTATGTCACTAATTTATGCTGATTCTTGGGGAAAAAGCTAAAGTTCTGGAAGAATGTAAGTTAAATTCCACCACCATGCTTGTGTGAATTCAGTGTGCCCACAGAGACTATTTGACTTGTGCATTTGGGTTTTTATTTGTATTTATTTTTTGTTTTGCGCTTATCCGTGTGGATTTGAGTGGATTTTAAGTATTGGTTGGACTTGCATACCATGCTCTTCTTGTTTGTTTGTTTGTTGTTTATTTGTTTTTTCGAGACATAGCAGGAAACTACACCACAAAAATCAGGATTTCCCATAGTATGTCCATCTTATGTTCCTTGGGACAGAAATACGTTTAAAGAAAGAAGCGAATGAAGCAGGATATACTGGAATGTACTTCAGTCTACTGCATGCTTTTACGTTCCAGATTAGATTCAATGTCGCGAGCCGTCGCAACCCTGCATGTCATTTTGTGGCTCGCTGTGTGATTGATTAATAGAAAACAGCTTAGTTATGCAGAAAGGCCAGTGGTTGATTTGACTGTGTCCTTCTCTGCTTGCCGTAGTGGCGCAGCCGCCAACCATAACTCAACAGTCCCCCAAGGATTACATCATCGACCCTCGGGAGAACATCGTCGTCCACTGTGAGGCCAAAGGGAAGCCACATCCCAGGTACACACACACACACACACACACACACACACACACACACACACACACACACACACACACACACACACACACACACACACACACACACACACACACACACACACACACACACACACACACACACACACACACACACACACACACACACAGCCAATTGTTATACTGGTCATTTTTGTGCTATATCAAATCTGAAAATGTTCTATGATGACAGTGACAGTTATTTGGATGTTCACTAACATTGACATCATTCCACTCGCAGCTTCTCGTGGACCAGAAACGGGACCCACTTTGACATTGACCAGGATCCCAAGGTGACGATGCGACCCCGCTCTGGTACCCTGGTGGTGGACATCAGTGGGGAGAAGGCCGAGACGTACGAGGGGATCTACCAATGTACAGCCAGAAACAAACACGGGGCCGCAGTGTCCAACAATATCATCATCAGACAGTCCAGTAAGCATTGCTTGGCCTCATTCATTATCTCGTTCTCGCTCTCTCTCTCTCTCTCTCTCTCTCTCTCTCTCTCTCTCTCTCTCTCTCTCTCTCTCTCTCGCTCTCTCTCTTTCTCTCTCTCATTCCCTCTCTCTTTCTTTCTTTCTTTCTTTCTCTCTCTCTCTTTCTCTCTCTCTCTCTCTCTCTCTCTCTCTCTCTCTCTCTCTCTCTCTCTCTCAATTCAATTCAAGAGACTTTATTGGCATGGGATACATATGTTGACATTGCCAAAGCAAGTGAAGTAGATAATATACAAAAGTGAAATAAACAATAAAAATGAACAGTAAACATTACACTCATAGAAGTTCTAAAAGAATAAAGACATTACAAATGTCATAGTATGTCTATATACAGTGTTGTACCGATGTGCAAATGGTTAAAGTATAAAAGGGAAAATAAATCAACATAAATATGGGTTGTATTTACAATGGTGTTTGTTCTTCACTGGTTGCCCTTTCTTGTGGCAAAAGGTCACACATCTTGCTGCTGTGATGGCACACTGTGGTATATCACAGAATAGATATGGGAGTTTATCAGAATAGGGTTTGTTTTCGAATTCTTTGTGTATCTGTGTAATCTGAAGGAAATATGTGTCTCTGATATGGTCATACATTTGGTGGGAGGTTAGGAAGTGCAGCTCAGTTTACACCTCATCTTGTGGGCAGTGTGCACATAGCCTTTCTTCTCTTGAGAGCCAGGTCTGCCTACGGCGGCCTTTCTCAATAGCAAGGCTATGCTGACTGAGTCTGTACATAGTCAAAGCTTTCCTTAAGTTTGGGTCAGTCACAGGGATCAAGATCAGGTATTCTGCCACTGCGTACTCTCTGTTTACGGCCAAATAGCATTCTAGTTGCTCTCTGTCACTTTCTCAATGTCTCTCTCTCTGACCTTTCAGTCGTCTCATAACAAGTCATATCAACTCATGTCTGTCTCAGTCCATTCTCCCCTAAGCTTATCTATGACATGTGTCTCTTTGATTTATCACCATTCAATCTTTATTTTCTCTCTTCTTTTTTGTTGTTGTTACTAATAAGATGTATTTTCCATCATCAATGCTCTCTTCATGGAAGGTAACGGTTACATGTGGAAAGACGTCTTGCTAATAATCCTTACCTGGAAACACCTATCACAACTTCCTTTGTGTTTACCTCTAGCTTGATGCAGTTTTGTAACTACACCTCATTCCTTTCATGTGGCTAGACCTCATTCCTTCCATGCAGCTACAACAATCCTTTCATGTAGCTAGACCTCATTCCTTCCATGTAGCTAGAACAATCCTTCCATGTAGCTAGACCTCATTCCTTCCATGCAGCTACAACAATCCTTTCATGTGGCTAGACCTCATTCCTTCCATGTAGCTAGAACAATCCTTCCATGTAGCTAGACCTCATTCCTTCCATGCAGCTACAACAATCCTTTCATGTGGCTAGACCTCATTCCTTCCATGCAGCTACAACAATCCTTTCTTGTAGCTAGACCTCGTTCCTTCCATGCAGCTACAACAATCCTTTCATGTAGCTTGAACTCATTCCTTTCATGTGGCTAGACCTCATACCTTCCATGCAGCTACAACAATCCTTTCATGTAGCTAGACCTCGTTCCTTCCATGCAGCTACAACAATCCTTTCTTGTAGCTAGACCTCATTCCTTCCATGTAGCTAGAACAATCCTTTCATGTGGCTAGACCTCATTCCTTCCATGTAGCTACAACAATCCTTTCTTGTAGCTAGACCTCGTTCCTTCCATGCAGCTACAACAATCCTTTCATGTAGCTAGACCTCGTTCCTTCCATGCAGCTACAACAATCCTTTCTTGTAGCTAGACCTCATTCCTTCCATGTAGCTAGAACAATCCTTTCATGTGGCTAGACCTCATTCCTTCATGCAGCTACAACAATCCTTTCTTGTAGCTAGACCTCGTTCCTTCCATGTAGCTAGAACAATCCTTTCATGTGGCTAGACCTCATTCCTTCCATGCAGCTACAACAATCCTTTCTTGTAGCTAGACCTCATTCCTTCCATGCAGCTACAACAATCCTTTCTTGTAGCTAGACCTCGTTCCTTCCATGCAGCTACAGCAATCCTTTCATGTAGCTTGAACTCATTCCTTTCATGTAGCTAGACCTCATTCCTTCCATGTAGCGAGAACTCAATCATTTCATGTAGCTAGACCTCATTCCTTTCATGTAGCTAGACCTCGTTCCTTCCATGTAGCTAGAACTCATTCCTTTCATTTAGCATTCCTTCCATGTAGCTAGAACTCATTCCTTCCATGTAGCTAGAACTCATTCCTTTCATGTAGCTGGAACTCATTCCTTTCATGTAGCTAGAACTCATTCCTTTCATGTAGCTAGACCTCATTCATTTCATGTAGCATTCCTTCCATGTAGCTTGAACTCATTCCTTCCATGTAGCTAGAACTCATTCCTTTCATGTAGCTAGACCTCATTCCTTTCATGTAGCTAGACCTCATTCCTTCCATGTAGCAATCATTTCATGTAGCTTGAACTCATTCCTTCCATATACCTAGAACTCATTCCTTCCATGTAGCTAGAACTCATTCCTTCCATATACCTAGAACTCATTCCTTCCATATAGCTAGACCTCATTCCTTCCATGTAGCTAGACCTCATTCCTTCCATGTAGCAATCCTTTCATGTAGCTAGACCTCATTCCTTTCATGTAGCTAGACCTCATTCCTTCCATGTAGCAATCCTTTCATGTAGCTTGAACTCATTCCTTCCATATACCTAGAACTCATTCCTTCCATGTAGCTAGAACTCATTCCTTTCATGTAGCTAGACCTCATTCCTTCCATGTAGCTAGACCTCATTCCTTTCATGTAGCTAGACCCCATTCCTTCCATGTAGCTAGAATTCATTCCTTTCATGTAGCTAGACCTCATTCCTTTCATGTAGCTAGAACTCATTCCTTTCATGTAGCTAGACCTCATTCCTTTCATGTAGCTAGAACTCATTACTTTCATGTAGCTAGACCTCATTCCTTCCATGTAGCTAGAACTCATTCCTTTCATGTAGCTAGACCTCATTCCTTTCATGTAGCTAGACCTCATTCCTTCCATGTAGCAATCCTTTCATGTAGCTTGAACTCATTCCTTCCATATACCTAGAACTCATTCCTTCCATGTAGCTAGAACTCATTCCTTCCATATACCTAGACCTCATTCCTTCCATGTAGCAATCCTTTCATGTTGCTAGATCTCATTCCTTCTATGTAGCTAGACCTCATTCCTTCCATGTAGCTAGACCTCATTCCTTCCATGTAGCAATCCTTTCATGTAGCTAGACCTCATTCCTTTCATGTAGCTAGACCTCATTCCTTTCATGTAGCTAGACCTCATTCCTTCCATGTAGCTAGACCTCATTCCTTTCATGTAGCTAGACCCCATTCCTTCCATGTAGCTAGAATTCATTCCTTTCATGTAGCTAGACCTCATTCCTTTCATGTAGCTAGAACTCATTCCTTTCATGTAGCTAGAACTCATTCCTTTCATGTAGCTAGACCTCATTCCTTTCATGTAGCTAGAACTCATTCCTTTCATGTAGCTAGACCTCATTCCTTTCATGTAGCTAGAACTCATTCCTTTCATGTAGCTAGACCTCATTCCTTCCATGTAGCTAGAACTCATTCCTTTCATGTAGCTAGACCTCATTCCTTTCATGTAGCTAGACCTCATTCCTTCCATGTAGCAATCCTTTCATGTAGCTTGAACTCATTCCTTCCATATACCTAGAACTCATTCCTTCCATGTAGCTAGAACTCATTCCTTCCATATACCTAGAACACATTCCTTCCATGTAGCTAGACCTCATTCCTTCCATGTAGCTAGACCTCATTCCTTCCATGTAGCAATCCTTTCATGTAGCTAGACCTCATTCCTTTCATGTAGCTAGACCTCATTCCTTTCATGTAGCTAGAACTCATTCCTTTCATGTAGCTAGACCTCATTCCTTCCATGTAGCTAGAACTCATTCCTTTCATGTAGCTAGACCTCATTCCTTTCATGTAGCTAGACCTCATTCCTTCCATGTAGCAATCCTTTCATGTAGCTTGAACTCATTCCTTCCATATACCTAGAACTCATTCCTTCCATGTAGCTAGAACTCATTCCTTCCATATACCTAGACCTCATTCCTTCCATGTAGCAATCCTTTCATGTTGCTAGATCTCATTCCTTCTATGTAGCTAGACCTCATTCCTTCCATGTAGCTAGACCTCATTCCTTCCATGTAGCAATCCTTTCATGTAGCTAGACCTCATTCCTTTCATGTAGCTAGACCTCATTCCTTTCATGTAGCTAGACCTCATTCCTTCCATGTAGCTAGACCTCATTCCTTTCATGTAGCTAGACCCCATTCCTTCCATGTAGCTAGAATTCATTCCTTTCATGTAGCTAGACCTCATTCCTTTCATGTAGCTAGAACTCATTCCTTTCATGTAGCTAGACCTCATTCCTTTCATGTAGCTAGAACTCATTCCTTTCATGTAGCTAGACCTCATTCCTTTCATGTAGCTAGAACTCATTCCTTTCATGTAGCTAGACCTCATTCCTTCCATGTAGCTAGAACTCATTCCTTTCATGTAGCTAGACCTCATTCCTTTCATGTAGCTAGACCTCATTCCTTCCATGTAGCAATCCTTTCATGTAGCTTGAACTCATTCCTTCCATATACCTAGAACTCATTCCTTCCATGTAGCTAGAACTCATTCCTTCCATATACCTAGAACACATTCCTTCCATGTAGCTAGACCTCATTCCTTCCATGTAGCTAGACCTCATTCCTTCCATGTAGCAATCCTTTCATGTAGCTAGACCTCATTCCTTTCATGTAGCTAGACCTCATTCCTTTCATGTAGCTAGACCTCATTCCTTTCATGTAGCTAGACCTCATTCCTTCCATGTAGCAATCCTTTCATGTTGCTAGATCTCATTCCTTCTTAGTGACGTTAGGTAAATGTATAAACCACATACTGGTATATCATGTTTCCCTCATGTGTATTTCAGGGTCCCCCTTGTGGTCAAAGGAGAGGAACGAGCCAATCAGAGTTCAGGAGGGCGAGGCTCTAGTGCTACATTGCCGGCCCCCTGCTGGCCTGCCCCCCCCCATCATCTTCTGGATGGACGTCAGTAAGTCTGGTCATTATAGTCCACTGTCTGTTGTGCTGCAGTTTACTGTAGATACATAGATACCTGTAGATACCTGTTTGTTTACAGACATTTTAGCTGGATCATATGAGAACCTAATGGGTAATATGTCCTGTCCACACCTGTTTCTGAATGGTCATGTCTTGGGTAGTCTGTCCTTTTGGGTAGTCTGTCTGTTTGGTTTCATTGCTTGCAAATTATGAGTCGAAATATTCCTCATAAAACGAGACATTAATGGAAGCCTCAGTAGTGTGGCCTGATGGTGTTGACTTCTCTCCTCATGTTGACTTCTCTCCTCCTGTTGACTTCTCTCCTCCTGTTGACTTCTCTCCTCATGTTGACTTCTCTCCTCCTGTTGACTTCTCTCCTCATGTTGACTTCTCTCCTCATGTTGACTTCTCTCCTCCTGTTGACTTCTCTCCTCCTGTTGACTTCTCTCCTCATGTTGACTTCTCTCCTCATGTTGACTTCTCTCCTCCTGTTGACTTCTCTCCTCGTGTTGACTTCTCTCCTCGTGTTGACTTCTCTCCTCATGTTGACTTCTCTCCTCATGTTGACTTCTCTCCTCATGTTGACTTCCCTCCTCATGTTGACTTCTCTCCTCATGTTGACTTCTCTCCTCATGTTGACTTCTCTCCTCCTGTTGACTTCTCTCCTCGTGTTGACTTCTCTCCTCGTGTTGACTTCTCTCCTCGTGTTGACTTCTCTCCTCGTGTTGACTTCTCTCCTCGTGTTGACTTCTCTCCTCGTGTTGACTTCTCTCCTCGTGTTGACTGCTCTCCTCATGTTGACTTCTCTCCTCTTGTTGACTTCTCTCCTCACGTTGACTCCTCTCCTCATGTTGACTCCTCTCCTCCCCCAGACTTCCAGAGACTGCCTCAGAGTAGCCGTGTGTTCCAGGCGTTGAACGGAGACTTGTACTTCTCCAACGTTCTGACGGAGGACTCGAGGAACGACTACATCTGTTACGCCCGTTTCCCTCACACTCAGACCATCCAGCAGAAACAACCCATCACTCTCTTAGTGCTCAACCGTAAGTGTATGTGTGTGTGTGTGTGAATGTGTGTGTGCGCGTGAATGTGTGTGTGTGTGTGTGTGTGTGTGTGTGTGTGTGTGTGTGCATGCTCAGCATTGAATGTGTGTGTCAGTTTGTATAGGAGTTTCCTGTCAGTGATCCCAACCTCAGCGTCACCAGTAGTAGTCTAGTAGTCATCATGAAAAGCCTCTCTCAACAACAAAAGGCTTTCTAATACAGTCCAGTTACCACTGACTGATCGTCATGACGATACAGATTCACAGACACGATTTGACCATCTATTCTTTATCTACAGTATATCTATGATCATCATTCAGCATTTTCTTCAGTTCACACAGTTTGATTTCAGTATTCAACCATCCATGTTTATTTGTCCAATCACTTTATTGACTTCAACATGTGGCATGTTTGATTATTTTCTGTTGTGTTACAGTGGATGCATTCAATGAGACTGTTGCTGCTTTATTCAATGAAACAGATTTTTTTAGTGGTGAGTTTTGGCAACCCCTAGTGGCTCTACCCTCCCATAGTTCGTCAACCAATAGAAACCAACCACTAACATCGACCTCTAAACCTTAACCTTACCCTTGTGATTGGCCTCTTCTTTAGTAGTAAACCAATACTAGAAATCAAGCACTAGCATTAACCCCCTAAACCTTAACCTAACCACACTTCCCACCATAACGTGACCAAAGAATACATTTTTGTGAAAGACATTATCTTTTCTACAGCAACAATGTATTAACATCATTTCAAATGACTAAAATGAACCATTGCATGATGGTTCCTCCTTTGCCTTGCTCATATTTTGTAAATTCAAATTGACATTCTGTCTGTCTGTATGTAATAATGTAATACAGACCTACTGAATGTAATACAGACAGACCTACTGAATGTAATACAGACAGACCTACTGAATGTAATACAGACCTCCCGAATGTAATACAGCCCTACTGAATGTAATACAGACCTACTGAATGTAATACAGACCTACTGAATGTAATACAGACCTACTGAATGTAATACAGACAGACCTACTGAATGTAATACAGACCTACTGAATGTAATACGGACATACCTACTGAATGCAATACAGACAGACCTACTGAATGTAATACAGACCTACTGAATGTAATACGGACATACCTACTGAATGCAATACAGACAGACCTACTGAATGTAATGCCGACAGACCTACTGAATGTAATACAGACATAATTAATGTAATACAGACAGACATACTGAATGTAATAATGACCTACTGAATGTAATACAGACCTACTGAATGTAATACAGACAGACCTACTGAATGTAATACAGACAGACCTACTGAATGTAATACAGACCTCCCGAATGTAATACAGCCCTACTGAATGTAATACAGACCTACTGAATGTAATACAGACCTACTGAATGTAATACAGACAGACCTACTG
The DNA here is from genome assembly GCF_016432855.1 of Salvelinus namaycush. Lineage (NCBI taxonomy): Eukaryota > Metazoa > Chordata > Actinopteri > Salmoniformes > Salmonidae > Salvelinus > Salvelinus namaycush. The sequence goes on along the minus strand of NC_052327.1, from coordinate 51,473,400 downwards.
AATGTAATACAGACCTACTGAATGTAATACGGACATACCTACTGAATGCAATACAGACAGACCTACTGAATGTAATACCGACAGACCTACTGAATGTAATACAGACATAATTAATGTAATACAGACAGACATACTGAATGTAATAATGACCTACTGAATGTAATACAGACCTACTGAATGTAATACAGACAGACCTACTGAATGTAATACAGACAGACCTACTGAATGTAATACAGACCTCCCGAATGTAATACAGCCCTACTGAATGTAATACAGACCTACTGAATGTAATACAGACCTACTGAATGTAATACAGACAGACCTACTGAATGTAATACAGACCTACTGAATGTAATACGGACATACCTACTGAATGACCTACATTCAGTAGGTCTGTATTACATTCAGTAGGTCTGTCTGTATTACATTCAGTAGGTCTGTATTACATTCAGTAGGTCTGTATTACATTCAGTAGGGTATGTATTACATTCAGTAGGTCTGTCTGTATTACATTCATTAGGTCTGTATTACATTCAGTACATCTGTCTGTATTACATTCAGTAGGGCTATATGTATTACATTCAGTAGATCTGTATTACATTCAGTAGGTCTGTCTGTATTACATTCAGTAGGTCTGTATTACATTCAGTAGGTCTGTCTGTATTACATTCAGTAGGTCTGTATTACATTCAGTAGGGCTGTATGTATTACATGCAGTAGGTCTGTATTACATTCAGTAGGTCTGTATGTATTACATTCAGTAGGTCTGTATTACATTCAGTAGGTCTGTATTACATTCGGTAGGTCTGTATTATATTCAGTAGGTCTGTATTACATTCAGTAGGTCTGTCTGTATTACATTCAGTAGGTCTGTATTACATTCAGTAGGTCTGTATTACATTCAGTAGGACTGTATGTATTACATTCAGTAGGTCTGTATTACATTCAGTAGGTCTGTCTGTATTACATTCAGTAGGCTACTTTTGGAAAGCTTTCTCTCTATTATAGTCATATATTTCATTAGAGCAAAGCAGATTGACAGCCTAGCAAATGGTGAATGTTCCAACCACCGCCACTCCAGTCTGTTAATCTATTCACCTCACCCAGCCAACCGAATTCTTTCCTCCCAATCCACTTAAAACCTCTCCACTGTCTTTGACATCTTTCATTTCCTATCAGTTCATTTCTCAGCGTTTGCAAAAGCGTCACTTCCTATGCGTCTGTCTGTCGAGTACCCTGAAGCTACATGTCACGCAGACACGCAGTCAGCCGTACAACAGATGAGGCTACAGACAGGCTGATCTGACAGAGACGTACCTCTCTTTCTGTATGATCATTGCCATCATCACAAGCACCATTTGTTGAACTCTTAATATCATAGTATCTTATCCAAAGATGATTATTTTGAAAAGATTATCCTTATCCTCACTGAACTGGAAAGTAGTTAACTATTTGGTATAACTGTACAGGAAAAGAAGATGTCGTAGGTATCCACCACCTCTTAGTACAGTGCTACCGCTCGACCAAGAACCCCTTACAGTAAGACATGAAGGCAGGGATTCATTCCAACACATTTACGACCTGTACACTGCGCTAGACTTTTAAAGGCAATTTCCCTTACTCTTCACTAGTAACGCTGCTGATGTCAGCTCAAACACAAATCACCTTTTAAAAAGTCAACTGCTGCATTTGAGTATGTGAGCCCTGACCTGTACCTTCACAGTGGTACAACACTGACCTTGGTAAAACCCCAGGAATTAAAATGAACAGAGCAGCAGTAGTCTTGTTGTGTCTCTGACCCCTCCGTTGTGACTGCAGACGGCTCGGCGGAGGAGAGGAAACCTACTTTCCTCATCCCTTCTGGCTCCAGCAGCTCCAAGATGGTGCTGAGAGGACAGGTCCTGGAGTTGGAGTGCGTCACTGAAGGACTGTAAGTACTTAGTGCCAATGAGAAACTGCCAATGTGTTGTACCTGTATTATGTGTTGTGTACGGTATACCTCTATTATTAATTCATTTTTACCATTATGTATGTGTGCTTATAGATCATAGTGACCTAAACAAGTTCACTGGAAACGTATGTCTTCACACTATTCTCTCTCTCTCTCTCTCTCTCTCCCTCCCTCTTCTCTCCCTATTCCCTATCCAGTCCCACTCCAGAGGTCTCGTGGAGTAAGCTGAGCGGGGAGTTCCCTGACAAGCGTACCTCCATCGTGACCTTCCAGAAGATACTGCGTATCGTGAACGTATCCGATGCCGACGCTGGCGAGTACCGCTGCACTGCCCACAACCGCTTGGCCTCCATACACCACACCATCCGTGTCACCGTCAAAGGTATGTCATGTGACCTAGCAGTTAGTTCCGATAACTCTAGCACACATGTAGCCTATAGCAGGGTCTGCATGGGTCCGGATTCTGCACCCGCCCTTCTGATGTGGACTCCTCCTGCCTTTCCTGTCTGCCTGTCACTGTCCTACACATTCAATAACACCACAAACGTTCACTGTCCTACTCATTCAATAACACCACAACCATTCACTGTCCTACTCATTCAATAACACCACAACCATTCACTGTCCTACTCATTCAATAACACCACAACCATTCACTGTCCTACTCATTCAATAACACCACAAACGTTCACTGTCCTACCCATTCAATAACATCACACCACTGTCACTGTCCTACCCATTCAATAACACCACAAACGTTCACTGTCCTACTCATTCAATAACACCACAAACGTTCACTGTCCTACCCATTCAATAACACCACAAACGTTCACTGTCCTACTCATTCAATAAGACCACAAACGTTCACTGTCCTACTCATTCAATAACACCACACCACTGTCACTGTCCTACCCATTCAATAACACCACAAACGTTCACTGTCCTACTCATTCAATAACACCACAAACGTTCACTGTCCTACCCATTCAATAACACCACAACCATTCACTGTCCTACTCATTCAATAAGACCACAAACGTTCACTGTCCTACTCATTCAATAACACCACACCACTGTCACTGTCCTACCCATTCAATAACACCACAAACGTTCACTGTCCTACTCATTCAATAACACCACAAACGTTCACTGTCCTACCCATTCAATAACACCACAAACGTTCACTGTCCTACTCATTCAATAACACCACTGTCACGTTCCTGACCTATTTTCTGTTAGTTTTTGTATGTGTTAGTTGGTCAGGACGTGAGTTTGGGTGGGCAGTCTATGTTTTCTGTTTCTATGTTGGTTTAAAGGGTGACCTGATATGGCTCTCAATTAGAGGCAGGTGGTTTTCATTTCCTCTGATTGAGAGTCATATTAAGGTAGGTGTTTTCACACTGTTTGTTGTGGGTGGTTGTCTCCTGTGTCTGTGTTATGTTACGCCACATGGGACTGTTTCGGTTTTGTTTGTTCGTTTGTTCGGTTTATGTAGTCTGTTCCTGTTTTCATGCGTTCTTCGTTATACGTAAGTTCTTATGTTCAGGTGCGTCTACGTCGTTTGTTGTTTTGTAGTTAATCAAGTATAGTTCGTTTTGTGTCTTGTTTAAATAAATAATATGTCATCACACAACGCTGCATTTTGGTTCAATCCCTGCTCCTCCTCTTCGGATGAAGAGGAGGAGGAAAGCCGTTACAACCACAAACGTTCACTGTCCTACTCATTCAATAACACCACAACACTGTCACTGTCCTACCCATTCAATAACACCACAAACGTTCACTGTCCTACCCATTCAATAACACCACAAACGTTCACTGTCCTACTCATTCAATAACACCACAACACTGTCACTGTCCTACCCATTCAATAACACCACAAACGTTCACTGTCCTACCCATTCAATAACACCACAAACGTTCACTGTCCTACTCATTCAATAACACCACAACACTGTCACTGTCCTACCCATTCAATAACACCACAAACGTTCACTGTCCTACCCATTCAATAACACCACAAACGTTCACTGTCCTACTCATCAAATAACACCACAAACGTTCACTGTCCTACCCATTCAATAACACCACAACACTGTCACTGTCCTACCCATTCAATAACACCACAAACGTTCACTGTCCTACTCATTCAATAACACCACAAACGTTCACTGTCCTACACATTCAATAACACCACAACACTGTCACTGTCCTACCCATTCAATAACACCACAACCATTCACTGTCCTACTCATTCAATAACACCACAAACGTTCACTGTCCTACACATTCAATAACACCACAACACTGTCACTGTCCTACTCATTCAATAACACCACACCACTGTCACTGTCCTACCCATTCAATAACACCACAAAAAAAGGTCTGTGAGGAGCAGGGCTGAAAGGTTCAGGAACGTACGGCTGCCTCCAGGGCTTTTATCCTCCCTTTCAATCTCCCTTATTGATTTTTAAATGGTGGTATCCGGAGCAGAGGGTTCAGTCATTAACCGCTTTCCTGCCTTTCAGTATTGTGTAACCTTTCTGACCATTTTTCTCTCCCGTCACATTCCTTTTTAGTTTTCCGTTGTTTAACCTTGTATTTTGATGCAAATTCTACAGCAACATTGCCTTGTTGAAAAACAAATAAAAAAATGATCCAACCATACAGTCAGCATTCAAGTCCAAATGTGAGGTGAACATCAACTGAACTTCTATATTCTACGGTCCCGTGTGGCTCAGTTGGTAGAGCATGGCGCTTGCAACGCCAGGGTTGTGGGTTCATTCCCCACGGGGGGACCAGGATGAATATGTATGAACTTTCCAATTTGTAAGTCGCTCTGGATAAGAGCGTCTGCTAAATGACTTAAATGTAAATGTACCTTTAACCAACCGTCTGCTTGCCTTGTGTTCATGTGGTCCTCCCCTCCCAGCGGCACCGTACTGGATCACTACCCCCAGGAACCTGGTGCTGGCCCCTAGAGAGAAGGGTCAAATGATCTGTAGGGCCAGTGGTACTCCCAAACCCACCATCAACTGGGCCATGAATGGCATCCCCATAGAGAGTGAGTACTCTGTATTGATTCTCTGTCTGTCTGTCTCTGTCTCTGTGTCTGTCTCTTAGTGTTCATACTGTGCACAGACACCATAGTCTATTTGGGATTAAGTCATTGCATCTGCCATTGTGAGGTTTAGACACACAGACAATGTTCAAGTTAAACATTTTCTTTGTTTATGGTGAAACTTTTGACACGTGTTTTGACGCCTTGCTAGATTCACCTGAGGACTCCAATAGGAAGGTGGAAGGTGACACCATCATCTTCGAGGAAGTCCAGACTGGATCCAGTGCAGTCTACCAGTGCAACGCATCCAATGAATATGGATATCTGCTGTCCAATGCCTTCGTCAACGTTCTCTGTGAGTCGACTCCTCACTCAAACTTAGAACTCAGAAGTTTAAAGTTAAAGCTTGAAACTCAGCTTTTCTGTCACTGAAGTGCATTGAACTTGCAAACACAGTGTTGTGTCTGTTTATAGCTGAAACACCCAGAGTATTGACTCCAGCTAACCAGGTCTACCAGGTGATCAGAAACAACCACGCCTTGCTGGACTGTTCCTCCTTCGGCTCGCCCATCCCCAAAATCACATGGTAAGTTCATGACCTTTGAACTTTTTGGTATACTCTACATGCAGTTATGGGTACTAAAAAGATAGGCCGCGCCACAGTATTGGCATCAATGGGTGTGCAACACAGTGCTGCAACACAGTGCTGTAACACAGTGCTGTAACACAGTGCTGTAACACAGTGCTGTAACACAGTGCTGTAACCCAGTGCTGCAACACAGTGCTGTAATACAGTGCTGCAACACAGTGCTGTAACACAGTGCTGTAATACAGTGCTGCAACACAGTGCTGTAACACAGTGCTGTAACACAGTGCTGTAACACAGTGCTGTAACACAGTGCTGCAACACAGTGCTGTAACACAGTGCTGTAACACAGTGCTGTAATACAGTGCTGTAACACAGTGCTGTAATACAGTGCTGTAACACAGTGCTGTAACACAGTGCTGTAACACAGTGCTGCAACACAGTGCTGTAACACAGTGCTGCAACACAGTGCTGCAACACAGTGCTGTAACACAGTGCTGTAACACAGTGCTGTAACACAGTGCTGTAATACAGTGCTGTAACACAGTGCTGTAACACAGTGCTGTAACACAGTGCTGTAACACAGTGCTGCAACACAGTGCTGCAACACAGTGCTGTAATACAGTGCTGTAACACAGTGCTGTAACACAATGCTGTAATACAGTGCTGTAACACAGTGCTGTAACACAGTGCTGTAACACAGTGCTGTAACACAGTGCTGTAACACAGTGCTGTAACACAGTGCTGTAACACAGTGCTGTAACACAGTGCTGTAACACAGTGCTGTAACACAGTGCTGCAACACAGTGCTGTAACACAGTGCTGTAACACAGTGCTGTAACACAGTGCTGTAACACAGTGCTGTAACACAGTGCTGTAACACAGTGCTGTAACACAGTGCTGTAACACAGTGCTGCAACACAGTGCTGTAACACAGTGCTGTAACACAGTGCTGTAGCATTTTTAAGAAACAGGGTTTTAACTTTAGGAAACAAACGTTTTAGTATGTGCAACAGGACTGCATGGTATGTGTGTGTTAAAAAATCTGACCCCAATCCCAGGTTAAAAGTTCAGAACCTATGGTTCCACTATTCCCTGTCAGGTTTAAGGACAGCCAGTCCAGCACCCTGGAAGGGGACCCCTACTTGCTGCATGAAAACGGGACTCTGGAGATATATGTGGCCCAGGCCCTCAACAGTGGGAAGTATATCTGTGTGGCCAGGAACACTCTGGGCATCGCTGAAAACCACGTCTATCTGGAGGTCAAAGGTGAGATACCACACTATTCTCTCTCTCAATTCAATTCAATTCAAGGGGCTTTATTGGCATGGGAAACATATGTTAACATTGCCAAAGCAAGTGAGGTAGATAATATACAAAGTGAAATAAACAATAAAAATTAACAGTAAATATTTAACATACAGAAGTTTCAAAAGAATAAAGACATTACAAATGTTATATTATGTCTATATACAGTGTTGTAACGATGTACAAAAGGTTAAAGTACAAAAGGGAAAATAAATAAGCATAAATATGGGTTGTATTTACCATGGTGTTTGTTTTTCACTGGTTGCCCTTTTCTTGTGGCAACAGGTCACTAACCATGCTGTTGTGATGGCACACTGTGGTATTTCACCCAATAGATATGGGAGTTTATCAGAATCGGGTTTGTTTTCGAATTCTTTGTGGATCTGTGTAATCTGAGGGAATTATGTGTCTCTAATACATTGGGCAGGAGGTTAGGAAGTGCAGCTCAGTTTCCACCTCATTTTGTGGGCAGTGTTCTCTCTCTCTCTCTCTCTCTCTCTCTCTCTCTCTCTCTCTCTCTCTCTCTCTCTCTCTCTCTCTCTCTCTCTCTCTCTCGCTCTCTCTCTCTCTCTCTCTCTCTCTACTGGACGTGTTTTTCTGAAGGTTTACCATATAGGAAACATAGGGTCAATACTTTTTCCTGACCATGTGATCTAACCAGGGAAAACTGATGGCCCTGAACACCACTTATTTATCCAACTTTAATTTCTCCAGATCAGTCTCATTGACATAAACAACGGAGCAGGATAATGCGTTGTTTCTGATGTAACTTCTCCCCCCCAGAGCCAACTCGTATCCTGAAGCAGCCGAAATACAAGGTGGCCCAGAGAAACAGGAACGTGGTGTTTGAGTGTAAAGTAAAACACGACCCCACCCTCATCCCCATCATGATCTGGCTGAAAGACAACGGAGAGCTGCCCGACGACGAGAGGTACGTGCTGGTACTCAAACACTCATGTTTCAACATAGAGCACGTGCCATTATATCCGCAGTAGTAAGTCCTGCTTTTGTATATTCTACTCTTGTTTAGTTCAATTTAGTTTATTCATTAGTCCGTCAGTGCTTCCTGAGTGCATACATAAACACACAATTCAACACAAAAGAAAGGATTATACACTTACACAAGAGGACCCTTAAAAACCTCTTAAGGATCGGACCCTTTTTTTCCATTTTTGTCTTTGTCTTCCCAGATTTCTGGTGGACTCTGACAGCTTGACCATAACAGATGTGACAGAGAACGATGCTGGAACTTACACCTGCATAATGAATACTACTCTGGACCATGACTCTGCCAGTGCTGAGCTCACTGTCATCGGTATGTACAGATGTGGGATCTTAATTAGACCTGTATTGACGATTTGAACGTTTAATCCGTGATGTTGCTTGATCGGTGGTTAGTCTATTAGCTGGTCAAAATTAGGCTACATGAAAAGTGGAATACTGTTAATATAACTGTGTGTTAGGACAGGTTTTCAGTGAATTTATGTAAATCACGAGGCTGATCAAATGAAGGTCCTACATCTGTAACTCTCTCTCGTAAACTTACATACCAGAAACATGCTCATGATCCCTCAAATCACACGACAGTAACAATGTTGTATCTGTTAGTTTTGTTGGGAAAAATTAAATTAGTCTATTCTATTATACTATATTCTATTCTATTATGTGAAATAACGCCAAGTAAGAGAGGGTGTCCTGGTGTCTCTAATCACTAACTACTTAACCCCTACCTCACTCCCACCTGTTCTCCTACCTGGCAGAGGCAGCTCCTACTCCAGCTGTCATCTATGGTAAACCTGCAGTAAACACAAATGCTCATCTCTGCTCCCAGTCCCATGGGCTTGTGTGTGTGCGTGTGTGTTTGTGTTCGTGTGTGTGTTCGTGTGTGGATTATGTGTCTGCATAGTCAAGCATGCTGCGCTGCTCGCAGATGTGATCATTCACAGTGTTTGTGTGTGACATCACCAGCATCCGGACTGACGGACGGACGGAGCAACAGACAGTTGTTTTAAGTTATCCACCGTTTTTAAAGGGCTTTTTGATTTCACCATTTTCTTATATCATTCATTCTTTATTTTAAAAGTTTAAAAAGTTTGACGACTTTTTTAATTCCCTAAATGTGCTTTTGTTATTTTGTTTAGCATGTGTTGTTGAATGAATACATCAGCAATACAGCTCACTAAAACGGAGTCTGTGAGTGTGGAGTAATTACTAGTGCCTTTAAAGGGATACTTGGGGATTTTGGCAATAATGCCATTTGTCTACTTCCCCAGAGTCAGATGAACTCATGGATACCATTTTTATGTCTCTGTGTCCAGTATGAAGAAAGTTAGAGATACTTTTGTGAGCCAATGCTAACTAGCGTTAGTGCAATGACTGGAAGACTATGGTATCTACTAGCATGCTAGCAGTTACCATAGACTTCCAATCAATGTGCTAACGCTTGTTAGCAATTGCGCAAACACTAGTTCGCAAACTTCCTTCAAACTGCACACAAAGGCATAAATAATGGTATCCACTAGTTCATCTGACTCTGGGGAAGTACAGTAGATAAAGGGCTTCATTGCCTAGATGCTGAAGTATCTCTATAATCCACAGATATGTTTGTCACACTGCTTGGTGTCTCTGTCCCTGCTGCAGAGTGGGGTGAAATGTTTCATTTCCATCCAGCTCATCTGTCTAAAGCTTTCTTGTGGCAATAAAAAGGGTTTTCTCTTGCTGTGTTCCATACTTATTTTTTTATCAGTCTGTGGTTCCATACGTGGCATGGCATGAATAATGTTGCTGTGCTGAGAGGTACAGTAAAGTAGCTGTCTATTGTACTGAGCTCAATGTCCTGTGTTCTCCAGAACAACCAGACCCTCCTACTGACCTGGAGCTGACCGACATGAAACCCAGGAGTGTCCAGCTCACCTGGATACCTGGAGAGGAACACAACAGCCCTATTCACAGTACGCACCTGCTGTATCTGTGTGCTTCTGTGTTGATGTTTCTCTTTGTGTTAGTTTGATCCATATTGTCCCTTGAGAGGCCTGTGTGTGTGTGTGTGTGTGTGTGTGTGTGTGTGTGTGTGTGTGTGTGTGTGTGTGTGTGTGTGTGTGTGTGTGTGTGTGTGTGTGTGTGTGTGTGTGTGTGTGTGTGTGTGTGTGTGTGTGTGTGTGTGTGTGTGGTGCTAATGACAGACTGCTATTCCCAGAACCCTATCTAATGGCTGAATCATTATTATCTTGAGACTACAGCCACAGTGCTATTAGGTGTAGTCAACCTCACTGTTTTTAATGATGTTAGCACTACTCAGAGTACTTGCTAATTATGTTTGTTCAGCACTACCCATATCATATGTATTTAATGGTGAATCTGATGTGTTTCTGATCGTGTCAGGATCTTCCAGGGTAATGCTGTTAGGTATACAGTATATCAGGGAGCTCAGAGAGATTAGGCTTGTGTCAACTATACCAAGACTGGAGTTAGATAACACATTCCAAATGTCATTCTACATTCCCTGCAATCATTCACAATTTGTCCACTTCGTTCCCCCTCAGAATTTGTGATCCAGTACACAGACTCTCTCCACGATCATGGCCACTGGCACAACCTGACGCATGTCCCGGGCAGCAAGACCATGGCCCACCTCGAACTGTCCCCTTACGTTCACTACTCCTTCAGAGTCCTGGCGCTGAACGCTGTGGGTCTCTCTGATCCCTCCAACCCCTCCCACATGTACAAGACCAACCCTGCAGGTACAGATTCTAGAATTGACTTGTTAATAATGGGGTTGATTGTATAATTAGTTGACTTATACAGTGTATAGATTTGTGCATACTGTTGATTTGGCACCGTTGATTTGGCATTCTGTTGATTTGGCATTCTGTTGATTTGGCATTCTGTTGATTTGGCATTGTGTTGATTTGTGCATTCTGTTGATTTGTGCATTTTGTTGATTTGTGCATTCTGTTGATTTGTGCATTCTGTTGAGTTCTGTTGATTTGTGCATACTGTTGATTTGTGCATTCTGTTGATTTGGACATACTGTTGATTTGGCATTCTGTTGATTTGTGCATACTGTTGATTTGTGCATTCTGTTGATTTGGACATACTGTTGATTTGGCATTCTGTTGATTTATGCATACTGTTGATTTGGCATTCTGTTGATTTGTGCATACTGTTGATTTGTGCATACTGTTGATTTGGCATTCTGTGTAATTGACATTTCTTCACCTGCTTCAGCTCCAGATGAGAACCCCAGCGGAGTTAAAGGTTTTGGAATTGAACATGACAATCTTATGATATTGTGGAAGGTAAGCTACAGCTGTAACTTTTTATTTGTAAGAAAGATGGTGTCAGCTGTTCATTAATGCAGTACTGTGAATGGTGCCTGTCAGCTGTTCATTAATGCAGTACTGTTAGTCAAAGTAATAACAATGTGATTATCTGTCACTCATAGCCAATGTCAGGCCTCCAGGCTAACGGTCCAGGCCTGCAGTACAAGGTGATGTGGAGACAGAAGGATGTGGACAAGAACTGGACGTCAGTGACCGTGGCCAACGTCTCCAAGTTCATGGTCTCTGGGACGCCCACCTTCACACCATACGAGGTCAAGGTTCAAGCCATTAACAACAACGGGATTGGCCCTGATCCAGCTGTGGTCACTGGACACTCCGGAGAGGACTGTGAGTCACGCACCGCCATTTTGTTTCTTTAAGAATACACTATGGGCCGGTTTCCTGGACTGTAAAGCATGCTTATTGTTTTTAAACATTATTATTTATTGATCAGGCACTCTTATCCAGAGCAATTAGGGTTTGGTGCCTTGCTCAATGGCACATCGGCAGATTGTTCACCTAGTCAGCTCAGGCATTCAAACCAGCGACCTTTCGATTACTGTCCCAACACTCTTAACCACTAGGCTATCTGCCGCCCCTAATGGAGAATCTCCATTGAAGTGCTTTTAAGGTGTAAGGTATGAATGTGTGTCCTGAAAACTGACTGATGTGTTGCATGGCGTGACAGATACAGAGTTGTTACATGTTCTAGCTCTTCTTCATTTGATCTGTTCTTGGAAGTTAGTGAACAAAATGGCGCCGACAGAGAGGGCTGCCTCGCTTCTAGTCCTTACAAGCATATCACTACACTCGCAATAACATCTGCTAACCGTGTGTATGTGACCAATAACATCTGCTAACCGTGTGTATGTGACCAATAACATCTGCTAACCGTGTGTATGTGACCAATAACATCTGCTAACCGTGTGTATGTGACCAATAACATCTGCTAACCGTGTGTATGTGACCAATAACATCTGCTAACCGTGTGTATGTGGCCAATAACATCTGCTTACCCTGTGTATGTGACCAATAACATCTGCTAACCCTGTGTATGTGACCAATAACATCTGCTAACCCTGTGTATGTGACCAATAACATCTGCTAACCATGTGTATGTGACCAATAACATCTGCTAACCATGTGTATGTGACCAATAACATCTGCTAACCGTGTGTATGTGGCCAATAACATCTGCTAACCCTGTGTATGTGGCCAATAACATCTGCTAACCGTGTGTATGTGACCAATAACATCTGCTAACCGTGTGTATGTGACCAATAACATCTGCTAACCCTGTGTATGTGACCAATAACATCTGCTAACCGTGTGTATGTGACCAATAACATCTGCTAACCGTGTGTATGTGGCCAATAACATCTGCTAACCATGTGTATGTGACCAATAACATCTGCTAACCGTGTGTATGTGACCAATAACATCTGCTAACCGTGTGTACTGGGCCAATAATTTGATTTGAACTACAGCAGAAGTTGTAATTGTCTCAAATGAAGTGGCGTTGTTCTGTCCCTTAATGTGACTGGTTTCTGTTGTAATTGTGTTCCCTCTGACCGGGTTTCCCACAGTGCCGGTGCAGGCTCCAGACAGTGTCCAGGTCCTAGTGTTGAACAGCACCCTGGCTGAGGTGCACTGGGAGCCTGTCCCACCGAAGACAGTACGGGGACATCTCAAGGGATACAAGGTACTGTACACAACGCTGTCTTCAAAGATGAGAGGATAATGTAATACTGTGATACAAAACAGTAGACGCATAGAAACAGACACACAGACAGACACATGTACGCACACATGCCACTTATCCCCCCCCACCATGACACACACACACACACACACACACACACACACACACACACACACACACACACACACACACACACACCAATTTCATAGCTCTATATTTGTATATCTCAGGTGTACTACTGTCGTGGGCGGAGCCTCCACAACCCCCCCCCCCCAACACACACACACCCATCTAACTCCTCTGTATCTGTCTCTACCAGGTGTATTACTGGCTTGAGCGGAGCCTCCACAAACACAACTCCCACCGTGTGGAGCAGCAGCTTCTGACCTTCAGTGGGAACAAGAGTCATGGCATGCTCCCAGGCCTGCAGCCCTACAGCCTCTACCTGTTCAACGTCAGGGTTTACAACGGCAAGGGGGAGGGCCCCGCTAGCTCCAACCTGCAGTTTGAGACCCCCGAAGGAGGTAGGAGGAGCCAACATTCATTAATTCTACGTCATAAAATATAGAAACTACAACAGACATTCTCAAGTCAACGCTCCGTGTTGGTGGGCCGGCATCCATAGATAGTGTACTCATTCAAGGAAGCTTTTGTGCTCAACTCAACTTACATTACAAAACAATACAGAAGAAGATTCATTTGTGTGAATATTCCTTTTGTGTCTATCATGCAGTTCCTGGGCGGCCATCTTTCCTGAGAATCACCAACTCTAACCTGAACAATTTGACTCTGGAATGGGGTCCTCCCAACGACCGCAACGGACACCTCACCGGCTACATCCTCAAATACCAGCAAGGTGGGCCTTCACAGGGACGTTTCTACCTATGTTAAGGACAGGTTGCATCAGGGATAAGATAGTAGATCTTTAGAGCTAGAGGTTCTGTAAGAGATTTGAGATTTGAGAGATTTGAGAGCCTTTTCTTGATGATTCCAACACTTCTTTGCTGTCTGTAGTGTTGTCTAGTGTACAGTAGGAGTTACAGGATGAATTACTACAGGATGAGTTACTACAGGATGAGTTACTACAGGATGAGTTACTAAATGAGGAATTACTACAGGATGAGTTACTAAATGAGGAATTACTACAGGATGAGTTACTGAATGAAGAATTACTACAGGATGAGTTACTAAATGAGGAATTACTACAGGATGAGTTACTACAGGATGAGTTCCTACAGGATGAGTTACTACAGGATGAGTTACTACAGTAGGAGTTACTACAGGATGAGTTACTACAGGATGAGTTACTACAGGATGAGTTACTACAGGATGAATTACTACAGGATGAGTTACTACAGGATGAGTTACTACAGGATGAGTTACTACAGGATGAGTTACTAAATGAGCAATTACTACAGTAGGAGTTACTACAGGATGAGTTACTACAGGATGAGTTACTACAGGATGAGTTACTACAGGATGTGTTACTACAGGAGGAGTTACTACAGGATGAGTTACTACAGGATGAGTTCCTACAGGATGCGTTACTAAATTAGGAATTACTACAGGATGAGTTACTAAATTAGGAATTACTACAGGATGAGTTACTACAGGATGAGTTACTACAGGATGAGTTACTAAATGAGGAATTACTACAGGAGGAATTACTACAGGAGGAGTTACTACAGGATGAGTTACTACAGGATGAGTTACTACAGGATGGTTACTAAATGAGGAATAATTACAGGAGGATTTACTACAGGATGAGTTACTACAGGATGAGTTACTACAGGATGAGTTACTACAGGATGAGTTACTACAGGAGGAGTTACTACAGGAGGAATTACTACAGGATGAGTTACTACAGGAGGATTTACTGCAGGAGGAATTACTACAGGAGGAGTTTTTACAGGAGCAGTTATTACAGTGGAAATTACTACGGGTGGAATTACTACGGATGAGTTACTATGGGAGGAATTACTACAGGAGGAATTAATACAGGAGGAATTACTACAGGAGGACTTACTACAGGAAGAATATCTACAGGAGGAATTACTACAGGAGTACTTACTACAGGAGGAATTACTGCAGGAGGAGTTATTACAGTAGGAGTTACTACAGGAAGAGTTACTACAGGAGGAGTTACTACGGGAGGAGTTACTGCAGGAATAATAATTACAGTAGGAGTTACTACGGGAGGAGTTACTGCAGGAAGAATTATTACAGTAGGAGTTACTACGGGAGGATTTACTACGGGAGGAATTACTACGGGAGGACATATTACGGGATGAGTTAGTACAGGAGGAGTTACTACAGGAGGAGTTACTACAGGAGTAGTTATTACGGGTGGAGTTACTACGGGAGGAGTTACTACAGTAGGAATTACTATGGGAGGAGTTACTACGGGAGGGTATTATTGCAGTAGGAGTTACTACGGGAGGAGTTACTGCAGGAGTAGTTACTGCAATAGGATTTACTGCAGGAGGAGTTACTACAAGATTACTTATTACAGTAGGAGTTATTACGGGAGAAGTTACTACGGGATGAGTTACTACAATAGGAGTTATTACAGGAGACGTTATTACAGTATGGGTTACTACGGGAGGAGTTACTACGGGAGGAGTTATTACAGTAGGAGTTATTACAGGATAAGTTATTACAGGAAGTGTTATTACAGTAGGAATTACTACGGGAGGAGTTATTACAGGAGTAGTTATTACAGTATGAGTTACTACGGGAGGAGTTACTACGGGAGGAGTTATTACAGGAATAGTTATTACAGTATGAGTTACTACGGGAGGAGTTACTACTGGAGGAGTTACTACGGGCGGAGTTATTACAGTAGGAGTTATTACAGTAGGAGTTATTACGGGAGGAGTTACTACAGGATGAGTTACTACAGTAGGAGTTACTACGGGAGGAATTACTACAGTAGGAGTTGCTATGGTAGGGTATATTACAGTAGAAGTTATTACAGTAGACGTTATTACAGTAGGAGTTATTACAGTAGGAGTTATTACAGTAGGAGTTATTACAGTAGGAGTTACTACAGCAGGAGTTACTACAGTAGGAGCTACTACAAGAGGAGTTATTACAGTAGGAGTTATTACAGTTGGCATTACTACGGGAGGAGATACTACGGGAGGAGTTATTACAGTAGGAGTTATTACAGTTGGAGTTACTACAGGAGGAGATATTACAGTAGGCATTACTACGGGAGGAGTTACTACGGGAGGAGTTACTACAGGAGGAGATATTACAGTAGGCATTACTACAGGAGGAGTTACTACAGGATGAGTTACTACAGGATGAGTTACTACAGGATGAGTTACTACAGGATGAGTTACTACAGGATGAATTACTACAGGATGAGTTACTAAATGAGCAATTACTACAGGATGAGTTACTACAGTAGGAGTTACTACAGGATGAGTTACTACAGGATGAGTTACTACAGGATGTGTTACTACAGGAGGAGTTACTACAGGATGAGTTACTACAGGATGAGTTCCTACAGGATGCGTTACTAAATTAGGAATTACTACAGGATGAGTTACTAAATTAGGAATTACTACAGGATGAGTTACTACAGGATGAGTTACTACAGGATGAGTTACTAAATGAGGAATTACTACAGGAGGAATTACTACAGGAGGAGTTACTACAGGATGAGTTACTACAGGATGAGTTACTACAGGATGGTTACTAAATGAGGAATAATTACAGGAGGATTTACTACAGGATGAGTTACTACAGGATGAGTTACTACAGGATGAGTTACTACAGGAGGAGTTACTACAGGAGGAGTTACTACAGGAGGAATTACTACAGGATGAGTTACTACAGGAGGATTTACTGCAGGAGGAATTACTACAGGAGGAGTTTTTACAGGAGGAGTTATTACAGTGGAAATTACTACGGGTGGAATTACTACGGATGAGTTACTATGGGAGGAATTACTACAGGAGGAATTAATACAGGAGGAATTACTACAGGAGGACTTACTACAGGAATAATATCTACAGGAGGAATTACTACAGGAGTACTTACTACAGGAGGAATTACTGCAGGAGGAGTTATTACAGTAGGAGTTACTACAGGAAGAGTTACTACAGGAGGAGTTACTACGGGAGGAGTTACTGCAGGAATAATAATTACAGTAGGAGTTACTACGGGAGGAGTTACTGCAGGAAGAATTATTACAGTAGGAGTTACTACGGGAGGATTTACTACGGGAGGAATTACTACGGGAGGACATATTACGGGATGAGTTAGTACAGGATGAGTTAGTACAGGAGGAGTTACTACAGGAGCAGTTACTACAGGAGTAGTTATTACGGGTGGAGTTACTACGGGAGGAGTTACTACAGTAGGAATTACTATGGGAGGAGTTACTACGGGAGGGTATTATTGCAGTAGGAGTTACTACGGGAGGAGTTATTACAGGAGTAGTTACTACAATAGGATTTACTGCAGGAGGAGTTACTACAAGATTACTTATTACAGTAGGAGTTATTACGGGAGAAGTTACTACGGGATGAGTTACTACAATAGGAGTTATTACAGGAGACGTTATTACAGTATGGGTTACTACGGGAGGAGTTACTACGGGAGGAGTTATTACAGTAGGAGTTATTACAGGATAAGTTATTACAGGAAGTGTTATTACAGTAGGAATTACTACGGGAGGAGTTATTACAGGAGTAGTTATTACAGTATGAGTTACTACGGGAGGAGCTACTACGGGAGGAGTTATTACAGGAATAGTTATTACAGTATGAGTTACTACGGGAGGAGTTACTACTGGAGGAGTTACTACGGGCGGAGTTATTACAGTAGGAGTTATTACAGTAGGAGTTATTACGGGAGGAGTTACTACAGGATGAGTTACTACAGTAGGAGTTACTACGGGAGGAATTACTACAGTAGGAGTTGCTATGGTAGGGTATATTACAGTAGAAGTTATTACAGTAGACGTTATTACAGTAGGAGTTATTACAGTAGGAGTTATTACAGTAGGAGTTATTACAGTAGGAGTTACTACAGCAGGAGTTACTACAGTAGGAGCTACTACAAGAGGAGTTATTACAGTAGGAGTTATTACAGTTGGCATTACTACGGGAGGAGATACTACGGGAGGAGTTATTACAGTAGGAGTTATTACAGTTGGAGTTACTACAGGAGGAGATATTACAGTAGGCATTACTACGGGAGGAGTTACTACGGGAGGAGTTACTACAGGAGGAGATATTACAGTAGGCATTACTACGGGAGGAGTTACTACGGGAGGAGTTATTACAGTAGGAGTTATCACAGTAGGCATTACTACGGGAGGAGTTACTACGGGAGGAGTTACTACAGTAGGAGTTATCACAGTAGGCATTACTACGGGAGGAGTTACTACGGGAGGAGTTACTACGTGTGGAGTTGTTACAGTAGGATTTACTGCAGGAGGAGTTACTACAGTAGGTCCTTCATGTCTGTGCAGTACTACCACCATAGTACTCATTATTATCTTGTGTCATTACATAAGAGTTACTACAGGAGTAGTCACTACGGGTGGAGTTATTACAGTAGGATTTACTGCAGGAGGAGATACTACGGGAGGAGTTATCATGGGAAGAATTACTACAGGAGGAGTTACTACATGAGGAGTTATTACAGGACGGTAGGCGTTATTACAGTAGGCGTTGTTACAGTAGGCATTATTACATTAGGGGTTACTACAGGAGGATTTACTCCTGGAGGAGTTACTACATACAGTAGGTCCTTCATGTCTGTGTAGTACTATCACCATAGTACTCATTATTATCTGGTGTCATTACATAAGAGTTGAGCCTGTGTATGTACTGTGTGTTAGCCATGTATGTACAGTATGTTGTATTGACCAAACCAGAAACATCAACAAACAGCTCTCCACATCTACCTTACCCCCTCCTCCACCTCTCCCCTCCTCCACCTCTACCTCCTCCTCCACCTCTCCCCTCCTCCACCTCTACATTACCCCCTCATCCACCTCTCCAATCCTCCACCTCTACCTCCTCCTCCACCTCTCCAATCCTCCACCTCTACCTTACCCCCTCATCCACCTCTCCAATCCTCCACCTCTACCTTACCCCTCCTCCACCTCTCGAATCCTCCACCTCTCCCCTCCTCCACCTCTACCTTACCCCCTCATCCACCTCTCCAATCCTCCACCTCTACCTTACCCCCTCCTCCACCTCTCCCCTCCTCCACCCCTACCTTACCCCTCCTCCGCCTCTCTAATCCTCCACCTCTACCTCCTCATCCACCTCTCCAATCCTCCACCTCTACCTTACCTCCTCATCCACCTCTCCCCTCCTCCACCTCTCTAATCCTCCACCTCTCCCCTCCTCCACCTCTACCTGACCTCCTCCTCCACCTCTCCCCTCCTCCACCTCTACCTTACCCCCTCCTCCACCTCTCCAATCCTCCACCTCTACCTTACCTCCTCCTCCACCTCTCCAATCCTCCACCTCTACCTTACCTCCTCCTCCACCTCTCCAATCCTCCACCTCTATCTTACCCCTCCTCCACCTCTCTAATCCTCCACCTCTCCCCTCCTCCACCTCTACCTTACCCCCTCCTCCACCTATCCCCTCCTCCACCTCTACCTCCTCCTCCACCTCTCCCCTCCTCCACCTCTACCTTACCCCCTCCTCCATCTCTCCCCTCCTCCACCTCTACCTCCTCCTCCACCTCTCCCCTCCTCCACCTCTACCTCCTCCTCCACCTCTCCACCTCTCCCCTCCTCCACCTCTACCTTACCCCCTCCTCCACCTCTCCAATCCTCCACCTCTACCTCCTCCTCCACCTCTCCCCTCCTCCACCTCTACCTTACCCCCTCCTCCACCTCTCTAATCCTCCACCTCTACCTCCTCTTCCACCTCTCCCCTCCTCCACCTCTACCTTACCCCCTCATCCACCTCTCCCCTCCTCCACCTCTACCTCCTCCTCCACCTCTCCCCTCCTCCACCTTTACCTTACCCCCTCCTCCACCTCTCCCATCCTCCACCTCTACCTTACCTCCTCCTCCACCTCTTCAGTCAATAACTCCAACGAGCTGGGTCCGATGGAAGAGCTGGCCCTGCCGGCCAACAAGACCTCCGTCACGCTCCCCAACCTCAAGTACAGCACACGCTACAAGTTTTATTTCAATGCCAAAACAGGCCAGGGAGCAGGGCCCGTCATTACAGAGGAAGCCGTCACTATTATGGACGAAGGTAAGTGTGAAAGTACGCTACTGAAGGTCACAAGTAGAAAACAAACTTTGACTGTAGTCAAAGGCGATAGAGGACGTATCTTGTAAATTGATATGGTTATGGTATGGGAGTCCTCCTTAGTTACATACCATTCCACACATGTACCATGTTGAATGGTTCAGGTCAACACCAAACATCTAGATGGTGTATTGTGTATCTTATACTCGCTTATGAAGCATGCTTCTCTGTTTAAATGTTCATAATGTCAGTCTGTTGTCCTTGTAGATCTACTGTTGAATCGTCTTCAGTGTGTCAAACAGTGTGCAGCTTTGTGTCAAAGCATGGCATAACCTCAGTGTAGTAATGGTTGTAAGAACACTAACTGTGAGTGTGTTTCCCAGTACTTTGAAATGAGCTGGTCCAGTTAGTTTTGTATTACAGCAGGTTCATGCTTACTCACTGGTACATTTAGTGAAAGGGACATGCAGGCGTCATATTGACCTTGATATCAACTTTTGTGTCCCCTCTTTTCCCTCAAAGTCCTAATGTATCAGCCTTCAGTAGACGAGGTTGGAGGAGGTACCTGTAGCTCTCAGTCTGCATGCTCTTCATACAAACAGATCCGGGCCCATATTTACAAAGCATCTCAGAATAAGAGTACTGACCTAGAATCAGTTTTAATGAATAGATCAGCACTCATACTGTACTCTGAGATGCTTAACGCATACTGCCTTGGCTTCAAAGACCGGTCCAAGCCTGCGTTCCCCTTTGAAAGACTCTCCTCCTGCTTCTACCAATCCCCTTGACCCCTCGACCCAGCAGGACCTGAATTCAAAGCTGAAACCTTGAAGATAGCTACATACAGATGTAGAATCTTAATTTGACCTATATTGTCACAGCAAGTGTTACAATAAAACATTTACAAAAATAATCCTGCAGCAACAGAATTTGAACGTTTAGTCCATAATGTTGCTTGATCGGTGTTTAGGCTATTAGCTGGTCAAAATCAGGCTACATGTGTTAATATTACCATGTGCTAGTGCATTTGTTCAGTGAATTTATGTAAATCACAAATCTCATCTGCATTTCCTGTTGGCGCAGGGAAATTCTCAGCAACAATAGAGTGATCAAATTAAAATCCTACATCTGTACAGACATAATTATATGACGTGGTGCTTATTTGGCTGCTGTAACACCGTTAACCATATAGCACACTCAAAACTCTTCAGTGTTGCATCTTACTTTCTAAAGGTGTGATGGCAACTCTGTGACTGCTGATCTATGTCTGTATTTCTATGTCTGGCTGGTGCTGTGCTGTCCCATGCATGACATTGTGCATGTTTGAACCCTGCTCCGACTGATCCTCAGACATGTTGACTGTTTACTTGCACTTCCACTGCATGCGTGGTAATGGACCTGTTTGTCGCCAGCTCGCTGTCTTACCTATGCTTGTGGTTGAAGCTGCTGTGTCTGATGAGTGTTGGGTATGGTGTTTCTTATTCTTCTCCGTGTTGTTCCAGGGAACACCCGAACCCAAACCTCACCTCCCATAGCAGGGTCTCCTCCACGCCACCCATTCCACAAGGGTACAGCCGCTCTAGTCATTGTCCATGCACATCTTACAGTCTTAGTGATTACATTTGTAATGTATTACAAATGTTCAGGCTTTATTGTCTGAATCCGTTTGTAAGGTACTTGTAGGAAAGGAGCAACTGTAGATGTAATAGAAGTAGACCTAACTGAAAGTGGAATGGAAAATCAACGTGTATTTTGCTTTGATTTTGACCTATAGATTCTATGATAGAGACAGATGTTCAATATAATGTATGCCTACAAGCAAATGATGTGTTATTTGTATGGTATAAACCAGTGGTTCCCAACCTTTTTTAGTTATTGTACCACCAACTGAATTTTGCTCTGCCCGGAGTACCCCTGAAGTACCCCCTCATGTGTATTTTACCAGTAAGCCTATGGTCTCATGAGTCTTCTTAAGTACCCCCTGTGGATAGGCCTCGTACACCTGGTTGGGAACCACTGGTATAAACTGTAGCAAAGTCATCTACGGGCTTTGTCAGTATCTAAGCAAGTTGAGTGTGAGTGCACAGACTTAAAGTCAGACTCAGATTGATATATTTTTACGGAGTATTTTAGGAGTATTTTAGGAGTATTTTCAGCAGGAACAGTTTGATTAGAATTGTATTTTTTCAATTGACCTTTGACCTACAGTGTGAGCTTTTTGGTTGTCTTCTTCTCTTGTTGTGCTCAGTGCATCCAGCGGCTCCGGCATTCAGGAACGTTAGCTCTTCCGTGGGAGAGGACGGAATGCTTATCAGTTGGGAGTACTGGGGAGCGGAAAAACATGTTTATCTAGAATATATAATTAAGAACGACAACAGTAAGACAAACTATTTTATCCACTGTACATCAGTTATACTTAAACATATAGGTACAAGAGACTCCTACTCAGTGATTTGCTAATGCAGGTTTATGCAAACATTGGCAGTTACAGTACCAGTCAAAAGTTTGGACACACCTACTCATTCAAGGGTTTTTCTTTATTTTTGCTATTTTCTACATTGTAAAGAAAAACCCTCGAATGAGTAGGTGTGTCAAACTTTTGAACTGTACTGTATGTCTAGCACAGATAGGATAAATTATCTAGTCTGATTAAAAAATCATCTTTGATATACTGCCTTCAAACTGCCCCGACACAAATCTAATAATAAACAGGAAACAGCAGCAGAAAGAGTCTAAAACAAGGATGTGCGACTCCAGTCCTCAGGGGCCGAAGTGCTGTCACACTCTGTCCCGATTCCTTGCAAACACAGCTGATTGAACTAATTACTTACTAAACTGAATATCATGATTAGTAGATTATTGGAGTCAGGTGTGTTAGCTGGGGCTGGGACAAAAGTGTGACCCTAATCAGACCCCCGAGGACTGGAGTTGCCCATCCGGGGTCTAAAAGGATATTTTTTATATCCCATATGGATTGAACTCTCATATGGTCTGTAGTTGTTTTGTTGACCTACACCGAGGGTAAAAACACACACCTAAAGTAATTGTGTTTGTAGTATAAATATTTAGAAAAACTGAATTCAAATACTCAAATGCATTTGTACCATGTAATGGGGATGATAATGTAGTAAAAGTGCCGGTTGAAATAGCATATTAGAGTAATCTGATTTAGTGGAATAACACAATTCCTCACTGAGACACATCCTCTAATGAGTTTTTAGAATCATACTTCATTTGTAGAATTCCATGAAATAACATACTATGCACGTGGGTCTTTCTATAAATAATGGGACCAATGTGGGACATTGGGATCAAAATAAAAAATATTTTTTTATGCAGTTCCACATGTGTATTTAGAGGAGTAAAAGTGAATATATGCAAATTGCCCTTAACTCCACCTATACAACATTGGCTACAATAATTACTTGGACTTTTCAAGCACCCAATTAAAGACATTTTCAAGGTAGGCCTATTCCAATACTTGCATTTCTGAGCTCCAAATTCAAGTTCAAGTAGGCTACTTCAAGCCCCTTGTATTGTTTAAAATTGCAGGTGTAACATGGAAAATCATATTTTTTGTCATGTTATTTCATTACCAGATCATAGTGTCAATAAGCCCACTAGGCGATGTAATGTGTTGTCATTATAGCCAGAATAATTCATAGGAAGAGCGTTGGGTGTTGCGCAATAGTCTATCCTACACAACTGGGCACAGTAGACTCCGGTGTCCAATCCGAAGCACAAATACATAGGAAAATATGAACACATGAACTTGATGCTTTCTCTGTTAAATCTAAGGAGACCCTGCTGTAAATCAAGCAGACAACAACAGATAATTAACATCAATTCTCTAAGGTTATTAGATCCAATGTGGATCCAGGTACAGCGGTCTTCACCAGTGTAACCAATGAGACACCAAAATATTCTGGACATTCCTTTTTTCCAGCACTGTTGTTGTGTCACATTCACTATCACAACAGCTGTTCTTCACTTGACTGTCTGTCGGAAAATTCCTTCCTGGATTAGATGATGATGTGTGAAAATAACACGGCGTAAATAATTAGTTGGACAGCAAATGCGCATCCAACAAAGTATTATGCATAATTACTGAAGAACCACGGTAATGACAGTATCGATGTAGGTTTTAAGTATCAAGGTAAGGTGACTCTTTTGGTTGAAGCATTCGATTTTGCAATCGCATGTATTATTTTGGATTTGTGTGCCGATGAAAACTATTTTCACACTGTAACATAAGAAGAAACTAAATGTTACCTAGTTACACAGCATTTCTGAGATCTCTATACAAAAAAATTGTCAGACAGCTAGATCCAGGATTCTCACAGAGTTCAAGTTCAATGTTTAATTTAACTGATTAATGCTTAATATATGATATAACGACAACTTACACTGCCATAAATGTAAGGACAGAAAAGTAATGTCACATGATTTTGAACAAATCATTCAAGACACCAACCATGATAAAGGGTTAAACAGGTTTTAAATCAACTCGTGAATTATATTAAATATAGCTATGATCCCCCCCTTATATCTTAACGTAATGACATGGCAGATTATTATCAATGACTTGTCAGCAGCTGTAACAACTTGTTCTGTGTAGGAAATACTCACTGGTTCCCTAGTTTATAGAAAGACCCATATACACAATTAGTGATATATAATATTGATATGATAGATGCCAGTTCATGACACAAGATAAAACCATCCCTGCATGAAACTCCATAGCCCATCCCAACGTTGTTACAATGTCAGGTGTACGGTGGACATATTAGGACATCAACAATGTTAGTCTAACTAAGTACGGTAGTCCTAATATGCGCACCGTACATTCTGACTGATGGATGTCCTAAAATGTGCACCGGACAGACAAACATCTTTGAAAGCGCCTTTCTTCCTGCAGCTCTCGGTGAAGAGGAGTGGCAGAAAGAGTATGTAAATGGATCTCAGGCCTATGTGCTGAAGGGCTTAAAGGAGGGCCTGTCCTATAGGGTACGCGTGGTTGCCAAGGGTCACGACGACCAAGCGGTGCTCCACCAATCAGAGGAGCTTTTGGTGACCGTTCCAGGTGAGGCAGCACGCGATTGGCTGGTCGTCACCGGCGCCGCCCGGCCTCGCCTTGCCTTGCCCTGTGTTGTTGTAGAGATTGAGAAACGTGTTTGGTATGCTAGCTGTGTAATTCTCTACTGCTTAGGCACCTATTCAGTAGGTAAACGATCCAGTTCATTAACAGTATATCTGTTGTCGTGGTCATTCTAATGGAAACGTACGTTAGGCATGTTCAGTAGAGATATAGACTGGGTCGATTTCTGACCTGCATGATGTCATCCTGTCTGTGTTGTTTTCCTGGAGAGACGTCCTGTAAGACCATCTCCTTATTGATCATATCATTCACCTAATGTAGCAGACGGATATAATCCACCTGACTGTCCTTCTGTGCTTAACTTAACTTGTCTCTCTGTGTGTGTGTGTGTGTGTGTGTGTGTGTGTGTGTGTGTGTGTGTGTGTGTGTGTGTGTGTGTGTGTGTGTGTGTGTGTGTGTGTGTGTGTGTGTGTGTGTGTGTGTGTGTGTGTGTGTGTGTGTGTGTGATTGAGAGGAACAAAGAGTGCTAGAAGACTTGAGAAAGTTGTTTGCCTCACCTACTGACGAAGTCGAGCTGTTAACCATCATAATCACTCTCTGTATTAATGTGCCTTCTTTAACTTCCACAGCTGAGATGTTTTACATAACATCACTATCATAACTACTATCAACAACAACAAAAACAATAACATCACTAACATAACATCACTACTGTCTGTTACAGTAACACTATGTAACAATTTCCAAACTATATGTTCAAAAATTGTATTGCTCACAAGGGGTTCTTTGGAATCCTATTTTCATACTATCATGTACTTATGTTTTGATGGTCAATATCTACTTTAGGAACTGTGATTACAATAGTGGATGTGTGATAATAATGAGAATTCATTTATTGTCCATTACATTGTCATTATATTACAGTATAGGAACAAGGTTACCTTCCTTAATTAAAGCAAGCAGGCCTGTCATTAACAGTTTTCACTTCTCTTCCTCCCCTCGGTGCCTGACCAGCTATGCCATCCAGACAGGCTGACATCGCTACTCAGGGCTGGTTCATCGGCCTGATGTGTGCCATCGCTCTCCTCATCCTCGTCCTCCTCATCATCTGCTTCATTAAGAGGAACAAGGGAGGCAAATACCCAGGTGGGTGACACACACACACGTATACACAGACACACAAGTGCGCAGACGTTCACACACACACACACATGTCTACGCAGACACGCATGTGCACAGACATGCACACACAAACACACTCACTTCCGTCTCCACATCCATCACCTAGCTCAGGTCATAGTAACAGACCCATTTGCTCAATCTCTGTCCCTAGTGAAGGAAAAGGAGGACGCTCACACAGACCCAGAGTTCCAGCCCATGAAAGAGGATGACTGTACTTTTGGGGAATACAGGTGAGAAACGTGAATCTGTCCTCTGGAGCCCGTGGGCCAAGATCCTACACCTGCCCCAAGCCAACCACCCCACCAAGGCCCCGCTCCCTCCCCTGACCTGGTTCCTCTCAGCTGGGCAGGAGCTCTGCCCCGCCCCCCCTCCTTACAGCTGACCTCCAGCTGCTGGGCCTCAGACCCCCCTCCTTACAGCTGACCTCCAGCTGCTGGGCCTCAGACCCCCCCTCCAGGACCAGCATCGTTCCAACAAGGATTCTGTCAGTGCAGCTCTTTGGCGCTACACAGTAAAGCACAAGCCTGTTCTAAGGGAGGAAGTTGGGATGGGGTCAGAGATAGGGACGGGGTCAGAGATAGGGACGGGGTCAGAGATGGGGACGGGGTCAGAGATAGGGACGGGGTCAGAGATAGGGACGGGGTCAGAGATAGGGACGGGGTCAGAGATGGGGACGGGGGACAGGGGGTCGGGGGGAGGTCAGGGTTAGAAGTGGGGTCAGTGACGGGTTCAGGGACAGGGGCGAGTACGGGGACGGGGACGAGGTCAAGGGACGGGGATTGGATTCTCCTCTGCTTAGTGTGTTGGTGGCTTGTGTGCCCCCCCAACAGATTGATATTGTAGTGTGTTTGACTGTGTTGCGTCGTTCGAGAAACAGGATATACAATATAATTCAGGTCTAAGTTTTAGTGGATTTTCAAGCTTTTAAAAACTTTCCCAAGGACTGTCAGGAAAACGTGCAGTACTCAGTTACAGCATCCCAAACTGGCATGCATAGATACTGTACCTGCCCCACTCATTTCTCATTTCTAACCAAATGAATCCCTTGTAATGAATACATTATGCGTATAAATATAGCTATTGTATTATATGATATACATGCTTAGTAAATTCATGTTTGCATACATAAGCATACAGTGAGGGCACTCATCCCAGTCCATATTAGCTCTATCTGCAGTAATCTAGATATGCTTGCACTAGCATCCTCTAAGAATGTTTTTAGACTGCTTGCTTTTACAACCATGCATGCAAATATGAAGAACGGTGAAGCACTGTATTTATGTATAGCGTTTTGGAAACATTATTTTGTACTGGTCCAGCTTTATCCCCAATTTTATATGATTAGTTTTGCTTTTGTATTTGATATTATTACTTTTTGTATCATATATTTAAACATAAATATGTTATATAATATACATGATATGCTGTGATACATACATCTATAGATTATGGATATATAATGTTGTCTGATGTGCGTGATGTGGTGAAGATCTTATATGAAACTTACTGTTGGCAATAATGTATTGGATGAAATCCTAGATATGTACAGTATATGTTATCCAGTATGAAGCTACTGTATCAGCATGTTGGAGGGACATGGCCAGCACTGAGAGTACTCTCAATTCCAGGGCTAAAAGGATGCTATTTCAAGTTTATACAAGGCAAAATGCTATTGTTATTCTGTCCACATCATAACTCTATCTAGTTTGTGATCCTAACATGAGAGAAACCCTAATCTGTCCATTCAAATAAGAAAATAATAGACAATATAACAGAGTTTATATTGTTCAAATAACAAGTATTAGACAAAATATCACAAGGCTAAATGTATGATATAGAGTGCCTTTGTGAAGAGATATCATACTTTCCATCGATGCCATTATTCCAACCAAGGTGGACTGGAGCTTTATGTCAATAGAGACATAACCACCTAACTCTACTGAACTGTTCTGGTGTGACTGCAGTAAGTCCTGTACTGTAACTGTGATGTAACTGTTGACATTGAGCACCAGCGTCTACACTTACAGGTGAAATGAGATGTTATTATTTCACATTTATTTAACTTGTATAGCTCTTTTCATTACATAAAATAATCTTAAAGTGCATATTGTTAAAGAAAGATACATACTGCTATGTTAGTGGCTGCCTTATGCTTAGACATAAAAGGGCACAGTAAAACACAGATAAAACACTGATGGGTGTGTGTGTGTGTGCGTGCGTGTGTGTGTGTGTGCATATGTACAGTGTGTGCGTGTGTGTGTGTGTGGGTGTGGGTGTGGGTGTGGGTGTGTGTGTGTGTGTGTGTGTGTGTGGGTGTGTGTGCATATGTACTGTGTGTGTGTGTGGGTGTGTGTGCATATGTACTGTGTGTGTGTGTGTGTGTGTGTGTGTGTGTGTGTGTGTGTGTGTGTGTGTGTGTGTGTGTGTGTGTGTGTGTGTGTGTGTGTGTGTGTGTGTGTGTGTGTGTGTGTGTGCATATGTACAGTGTGTGCGTGTTGATGAGGAGTAAGTGGTTATGTATCGCTCACTCTCTGATCATCTGATCATTCTATGTGCTCTTCCTGCACTCTGTGTATAGGGGGATGTGGGTGTCAGGCAAGGTAAGGAAGGGTACTGCTAGGTGTCAGGCAAGTTAAGGAAGGGTACTGCTAGGTGTCAGGCAAGTTAAGGAAGGGTACTGCTTGGTGTCAGGCAAGTTAAGGAAGGGTACTGCTAGGTGTCAGGCAAGTTAAGGAAGGGTACTGCTAGGTGTCAGGCAAGTTAAGGAAGGGTACTGCTTGGTGTCAGGCAAGGTAAGGAAGGGTACTGCTAGGTGTCAGGCAAGTTAAGGAAGGGTACTGCTAGGTGTCAGGCAAGTTAAGGAAGGGTACTGCTTGGTGTCAGGCAAGTTAAGGAAGGGTACTGCTTGGTGTCAGGCAAGGTAAGGAAGGGTACTGCTAGGTGTCAGGCAAGGTAAGGAAGGGTACTGCTTGGTGTCAGGCAAGGTAAGGAAGGGTACTGCTAGGTGTCAGGCAAGGTAAGGAAGGGTACTGCTTGGTGTCAGGCAAGGTAAGGAAGGGTACTGCTAGGTGTCAGGCAAGGTAAGGAAGGGTACTGCTAGGTGTCAGGCAAGGTAAGGAAGGGTACTGCTTGGTGTGGGGCAAGGTAAGGAAGGGTACTGCTTGGTGTCAGGCAAGTTAAGGAAGGGTACTGCTAGGTGTCAGGCAAGTTAAGGAAGGGTACTGCTTGGTGTCAGGCAAGGTAAGGAAGGGTACTGCTAGGTGTCAGGCAAGGTAAGGAAGGGTACTGCTTGGTGTCAGGCAAG
The DNA here is from genome assembly GCF_016432855.1 of Salvelinus namaycush. Lineage (NCBI taxonomy): Eukaryota > Metazoa > Chordata > Actinopteri > Salmoniformes > Salmonidae > Salvelinus > Salvelinus namaycush. The sequence continues at coordinate 51,443,645 of NC_052327.1, read as the reverse complement.
GTAAGGAAGGGTACTGCTAGGTGTCAGGCAAGGTAAGGAAGGGTACTGCTAGGTGTCAGGCAAGGTAAGGAAGGGTACTGCTTGGTGTGGGGCAAGGTAAGGAAGGGTACTGCTAGGTGTCAGGCAAGGTAAGGAAGGGTACTGCTTGGTGTCAGGCAAGGTAAGGAAGGGTACTGCTAGGTGTCAGGCAAGGTAAGGAAGGGTACTGCTAGGTGTCAGGCAAGGTAAGGAAGGGTACTGCTAGGTGTCAGGCAAGGTAAGGAAGGGTACTGCTTGGTGTGGGGCAAGGTAAGGAAGGGTACTGCTAGGTGTCAGGCAAGTTAAGGAAGGGTACTGCTAGGTGTCAGGCAAGGTAAGGAAGGGTACTGCTAGGTGTCAGGCAAGGTAAGGAAGGGTGCTGCTAGGTGTCAGGCAAGGTAAGGAAGGGTACTGCTAGGTGTCAGGCAAGGTAAGGAAGGGTACTGCTAGACTGGTGTCAGAGGAGGAACCAAAGAGCTGCCATACTGTGATATCTGTTAGATAAACAGTAACTAAAGCCACTTGGAGAAAAAGGCCTGTTGTAAAATCCATCCCAGGATTACACCACTGTCCTTATGTGTCTTCTAAACGGTTATGAGCTGTCATAAAGCCGACATAGTGATGTCATAACATATCATAGGATAATTTTTTGGTGCCATATGCAGTGATTTTGATCGCATCCTGGTTCCGCTAGTCATTTTTATGCAATGTGATATAAGCTGACATAACCTGTTATGAATGGTAATAACACATGTAGTAAATTATTAATAATCATTATTAAAGCTTTATGAAGGAGCGTTCACCTGCTATTCACTGTCATGAATCATAACCTCACAACGATTTCAATGTTGTCTAACTAATGCAACAACAAAAAAAGTGTTATTTGCCGTTTCTTCATTTGTTTGCAAAATTGTGATAATTTGTATTTTTTTGCTTTGAGTCATTTGGCTGAAAATGTGCTTTTCATATTTGTTTATTTATATCATTGCCTTGGATTTTCTGTTTTTCATTGCAACCTTTGTTGGTGAGAAAAGTTTATGTCTAGCATCACAGCACATATGATTATTTTCCACCTCATGTTATGCTTTCATGAGGAATTCAGAACAGGTATGATTTTGCTTGAATTCCCCTGTTGCGTGATGGAACCAACTAATCGATCATGTCTCAATTTTTTTTTAGACTTGGGGCAAAGTAAATTCTGCTACAGAAAATGAATCCGCTGCAGTGGACAGAAATGTTAATGACTATCAGATGTAGTACTATTTGAGTAAATATTTAAGTATTTATACAATATTATCATAAGTAACTAAAATTGTAGACTGATGGGATAGATCAATGGATCAGGCCATACTTTCCATATTAATAAGGAAATTACAAAACTACCAAAGGTAATTTGACCTGGGAAATCAAAGTAAAATTAATTGGCGGCCCTTCAACGCTCCATCTAAAAAAAAAGGCCATGCACTAACCTCCTTGTTTACATTCTCATGTCATCATAACACCTGCATGTCCTTTTCTCCTAGTGACACTGAGGACCATAAGCCGTTAAAAGGGAGCCGCACACCTTCTAACGGGACGGTGCACAGGGACAGCAGTGACGACAGTTTAGTTGACTATGGAGGTGGAGACGGACAGTTCAACGAGGATGGGTCTTTTATTGGGCAGTACAGCGGAACGAGCTCCATCAGGGAAACTGCTGAGGCCCCATCCCCAGTTAATACAACCGCTATGAACTCCTTTGTGTAGCCAGTCAACTGGTCAGCCAGGCCACTAGGTGGCGCTACAGTATATGCAACTTTTTTGTGTAGCCAGGCCACTAGGCAGCGTTGCAGATTCTTATATATTCTTTGCGTAGCTAATTAGACGTTTATCCTCCCAGCCAATAGGAGACACTGCGGTGACTGTTCCATCCCCCATATCACAGGGCAATCACATCATTGTGTGGCTTATCATCATCATCATTACATGCCCCACCCATCTGCACCCAGAACTACCAATGAGAACCACCCTGCTGTCACAGATACATAAGATACACATTGGAGATACTAGATACTCCTGGAGGACTACGATTCTTATACAGTGCATGGAAATCCTGAAATGATGTACATCCATATATTAACATATTGAGATTAACACTAATTAGTATATTACACGGAAGATATTGTCTATCTTGGACTACTATGCGGTTCACATTTGTATTATTTACCATATTGTTTTTCCAGTCAAAGCGTTATCTTGATATTATTGTGTATGTTAAAGGTACTTTTTGTCCCTCAGGGCCACGATAAAGAGGCATCAATGTCTTTGTGGACCTAGTGGTGAAATGAGTTACTAAATGTATGGCTATTATTCTATGTATTTTTGCAAGACGGGCAGTTTGTACAGTTTATACAGTTGTTGTTGCAGAAAGGTTGAATTAACAATCACATAGTGAAAGGTTGAATTTACAGTAACAAAGGTAAAGGTTGAATTTACAGTAACAAAGGTAAAGGTTGAATTTACAGTAACAAAGGTAAAGGTTGAATTTATAGTAACAAAGGTAAAGGTTGAATTTACAGTAACAAAGGTAAAGGTTGAATTAACAGTCACATAGTGAAAGGTTGAATTTACAGTAACAAAGGTAAAGGTTGAATTTACAGTAACAAAGGTAAAGGTTGAATTTACAGTAACAAAGGTAAAGGTTGAATTTACAGTAGCAAAGGTAAATGTTGAATTTACAGTAACAAAGGTAAAGGTTGAATTTACAGTAACAACGGTAAATGTTGAATTTACAGTAACAAAGGTAAAGGTTGAATTTACAGTGCAGGATTTTGTCCTAAATGTATTATTATTTTGCTGCGAAAGCAAATGCTGATGTTATACACGCCCTCATGACGTCATCCTCATGACCTTTGACCTGCATGTGACCTCATTTCCTGTGGTTGCAACTCACATGATCTCACCTGACGGTGACCTTATGGCTCTTCTTGTCAGACCCCAAGGGCATGTACTGGCATCCAACGGCAGCGTTTTTTTTGCTTTTCAAAATGTCATGTTCATTTGTGGTGCTTCATGGGTGGCCTTCAGCAGTAGTGTGCCTCAGAACTCTGATTCAGTTCAGTCTAGATTCATTTAAAAAAATACTGTTTTACCCAGAGTTCAGTGAGTGCAACGGGCACAAAGCCAGAGGACTGTGGAGTCACACTCTTGGGGGCATGAGTTCAGTAGGGAGGGATGAAACGATGGAGGACATCATAAAGGAAGGAATACTTCATATAGTCATATTTTAAAACGCTTTCCAGTGTTTTTTCTCAGATATGGGATTTATTTTCCTTCCATCAAGTGGCATAGGGCAGCCATATTAGACACAGCAAATGCATTTTATGTTTAAAATTCCTTGTTGTTTTCAAAGGTTCTGGTCATCTATGAAGTGTTTGTAATTCTGTGGTGCGTGTGTGCACGTGTGTGTGTGTGTGTGCTGTTGTTGAGGGGATATTGGTCATGCTAGGAAAGAGGTGCTCACTCGTATGAAGTACATTTGAGGGCCTTTGAGGTGACAAGGGTTCGCAAGCTATTTTCTTTTCTTAACTTGCATCAAGTTTTACGTTGTTGTTTTTTAGTTTTTTTTTACAGAAATGTCAATTATTTGTTGAATTTGTAAATATATCATTTTGAATGTACAGAGAAACACAGCTAGAAGAGCTTAAAGGGATGGTTCACCTAAATTACAAAATTCGATGACAACCTGAAAGGAAGAACTGTGCATGAAATAGTTTGAGAGAGCTGTGTTCAATATAGGCTACTATATATATATATATGTCTTTTTTTGTTTTTATTTCTTTTTTCTTAGCTGTGAACATTGTACATTATTGTAACTAACAGGACAAGATGTTGCCCATGAGTTCAGATTGGAGTTTTTTTTCATTTGTCAGCAATATAGTTGTGTGTTTCTGAAATGTCACTTCTCTGTATTAAATGAAACCATACAGTACTCAGTAAACTTTGAGATTTAATGTACTTTGGAGTGTTAGATAAGTACTATAATGTACTATAACATTGTGGTATTCTGCTTTATGTGGGTTATTCAAGCACAAAGTCTACCAAACTCATCCACTTTGTGACAGTATTGCAAAACGGTTGTATTCTTATTCAAAAACAGTTTCAAGGTTTTTACTAACAATTTATGTCTCTTTTCATTTATATTTAAGTTTCTCCACTTTTAGTGCAAGAATGAAGTGGAAATATAATGAATGAATAAAATCTAATGATCTGCTTTGATGTCCGTTCTATCTTTTACTGTAAAGCTTCATTCTGACTGTTCTGATGTCCTGCAAGCAAACGGAGCGTTGAGAGTTCTCTGATAGGACCAAGGTAACGTGTCTGAGGAAGGAAATTATACAGCAAGAGCTACAAAATGGTCCCCTAAATATTAACCCAACGAGTCCCATTTTGGACGTTGAGTTACAGACTTCTGGGTTGTACCGTTGTATTAGTCTTCTGTATCAACAGATACCAATCATTAGTCTGTGTGATTAACGGGAGCTGAGCTAGAACGGTGATTGAGACAAGGGCAGATCCCGAAAGGACCCGGGGACGGGTCTTTTATACAAAAACATCTGTAGAGTCGAATGGTTTGAGCTACAAACTAAAAGCTATCTATGAAAAACTGAGACTTTTTATCTATGATACTCACAGGCCACACTACAGTCATTAGAAGGTACGGGGTTCTTCAACAGAACAACATAGGAAATCCCAGGACATAGTGTCAATAATACTGTAATAAACTCACATAGTTACTGTCACAAACTCCACACAGTTGTCACTGACTAGTTGGATATTAATTTCCCACTGAGCAAACCATTTCTGTACTTACAGCATTCATATCAATTCATTTTGATCAGGTTTTTGCTTTGGTGGACCTTATTTTTTATTGACATTTGTCAAAACTCCTGAATGCAACTGTTTATGTCAAATTGATTTGGGTTCAAATTGTTTTGTGTTTTAATTGTTTTGTGTTTGACTTGTTTTGTGTTCTAATTGTTTTGTGTTCTAATTGTTTTGTGTTCTACTTGTTTTGTGTTCTAATTGTTTTGTGTTCTAATTGTTTTGTGTTCTACTTGTTTTGTGGTCTAATTGTTTTGTGTTCTAATTGTTTTGTGTTCTAATTGTTTTGTGTTCTAATTGTTTTGTGTTTGACTTGTTTTGTGTTCTAATTGTTTTGTGTTCTAATTGTTTTGTGTTCTACTTGTTTTGTGGTCTAATTGTTTTGTGTTCTAATTGTTTTGTGTTCTACTTGTTTTGTGTTCTACTTGTTTTGTGTTCTACTTGTTTTGTGTTTTACTTGTAGCCATGGTTGGCCTGAAAATACAATGTTAAACCACTTCATTGTGAGTCTAAATATAAGGGCTGGACATGCAGATAAATGGAAGTCAGATAAATGGAAGCCAAATAAATGGAAGTCAGATAAATGGAAGTCAGATAAATGAAAGTCAGATAAATGAAAGTCAGATAAATGAAAGTCAGATAAATGAAAGTCAGATAAATGAAAGTCAGATAAATGAAAGTCAGATAAATGAAAGTCAGATAAATGAAAGTCAGATAAATGAAAGTCAGATAAACGAAAGTCAGATAAACGAAAGTCAGATAAACGAAAGTCAGATAAACGAAAGCCAGATAAACGAAAGCCAGATAAACGAAAGCCAGATAAACGAAAGCCAGATAAACGGAAGCCAGATAAACGGAAGCCAGATAAACGGAAAGCCAGTTTTTGCTGGCGTCTCATGATTGATTTAACCATGATAATGTCTCATAGCAGCAGTGTGGTTCGCTCCACTACAGACCAAGTCATTGGCAATGGGAATAAGCATCAATGAAGAGGACGATGTTTTCACACCTTCACAGAGCTGGGAGGTAAGGTGTGTGTGAGTGTGTTGGTGAGTGGCTATATTTTGTCATGACAAGAATGCTAAACACATTGGGATGCTTATACCTGGGATATTTTTAGCGATGAAAGACTTCCCGAGGGAACTTGGGTGAAATGAAAACACACGTCAGTTTACAAGCCCCCTCAGGGCCCAGAACCGGACTCTCCCTGACAGGAAAAGGTAGGAGGAGGAGTCCCTCCTAAAACACACCAATAACATGCTGTGAGCCAGGCAAGGCAGTAAAAGTATTAAGTCGGCTGCTGAGTCTTAAGAAGTCTGCTGCTTGCCTCACTGTAAACTGGAGGGAGAGAGGGAGATAGAGAGTCACACACAGAGAGAGAGAGATGGATAGAGAGTCACAGAGAGAGAGAGAAAGAGAGATAGATAGATAGATAGATAGATAGATAGATAGATAGATAGATAGATAGATAGATAGATAGATAGATAGATAGATAGATAGATAGATAGATAGATAGATAGATGGAGAGTCACACAAAGACAGGGAGTGAGGGAGATAGAGTCACACAGACAGAGATAGAGAATCACACACAGACAGAGAGAGAGAGAGATAGAGTCACACACACACACAGAGAGAGAGAGATAGAGAGTCAAAGACAGACACAGTGAGAGAGAGAGAGTCACAGACAGACAGACAGACAGAGAGAGAGAGAGTCACAGACAGACAGAGTGGGAGAGATAGAGTGGAGAGATAGAGTCACAGACAGACAGAGAGAGAGACAGAGAGTCACAGACAGACAGAGAGGGAGATAGACAGTCACAGACAGACAGAGAGGGAGAGATAGATAGATAGTTACAGAGAGAGAGAATGAGATAGTCACAGACAGAGCGAGAGATAGAGAGTCACAGACAGAGAGAGAGAGAGATATAAAGTCACAGACAGAGAGAGAGAGAGAGAGAGAGAGAGAGAGAGAGAGAGAGAGAGAGTCACAAACAGACAGAGAGAGAGAGATAGAGAGTCACACACAGACAGAGAGAGTGAGATAGAGAGTCACACACACACAGACAGAGAGAGATAGTCACACACACACACAGACAGAGAGAGAGAGAGTCATACACAGACAGAGAGAGAGATAGAGAGTCACAGACAGAGAGAGAGAGAGATATAAAGTCACAGACAGAGAGAGAGAGAGAGAGTCACAAACAGACAGAGAGAGAGAGATAGAGAGTCACACACAGACAGAGAGAGTGAGATAGAGTCACACACACACAGACAGAGAGAGATAGTCACACACACACACACACAGAGAGAGAGAGAGTCATACACAGACAGAGAGAGAGATATAAAGTCACAGACAGAGAGAGAGAGAGAGAGAGAGAGAGAGTCACAAACAGACAGAGAGAGAGAGATAGAGAGTCACACACACAGAGAGAGAGATAGAGAGTCACACACAGAGAGAGAGAAAGTCACACACACACAGACAGAGATAGAGAGTCACAGACAGACAGAGAGAGAGAGAGAGAGATAGAGAGTCACAGACAGAGAGAGAGATAGAGAGTCACAGACAGAGAGATAGATAGTCACAGACTATCGGGAGATACAGAGAGTTACAGACAGACAGAGAGGGAGCGATAGAGAGTCACAGACAGAGCGGGAGATAGAGAGTCACACACATACACAGAGAGAGAGAGAGATAGAGAGTCACAGACAGAGAGAGAAAGCGAGAGAGAGAGAGAGATAGAGAGTCATACACAGACAGAGAGAGATAGAGAGTCACACACACACACACACACACAGAGAGAGATAGAGAGTCACAGACAGAGAGAGAAAGCGAGAGAGAGATAAAGTCACAGACAGAGAGAGAGATAGATTGAGAGTCACAGACAGAGAGAGATATAGAGTCACAGACAGAGAGATAGAGTCACACACAGACAGAGAGAGTGAGAGAGTCACAAACAGAGAGAGATAGAGATAGAGTCACAGACAGAGAGAGAGATAGATTGAGAGTCACAGACAGAGAGATAGAGAGTCACACAGAGACAGAGAGAGATAGAGAGTCACAGACATAGAGATAAAGAGATAGAGAGTCACAGACAGAGAGCGAGAGATAAAGAGATAGAGAGTCACAGACAGAGAGAGAGATAGAGAGTCACAGACAGAGAGATAAAGAGATAGAGAGTCACAGACAGTGAGAGATAGAGTCACAAACAGAGAGATAGAGAGATATAGAGTCAAGGACAGAGAGAGAGAGATAGAGTCACAAACAGAGAGATAGAGAGTCACAGACAGCGAGAGAGAGATAGAGAGTCACAGACAGCGAGAGAGAGATAGAGAGTCACAGACAGAGAGATAGAGAGATAGAGAGTCACAGACAGCGAGAGAGAGATAGAGTCACAAACAGAGAGATAGAGAGATAGAGAGTCACAGACAGAGAGAGAAAGTCCTGATGAAACATGACAGTTCAGCTGTCTGTTGGCGATCCCTTGTTGACACTTCCGTCCCCATAATGGGCATGTATATGGATGTAATTGGGAGGGAACACACGCACCGTCTGGTATATGCTGTCACACAAACACACTCACTCACGCAAGTACACACACAACACAGCACTATACATTGAAGTGTGGACGTCTGGTGGACGTCTGGTGGACGTCTGGTGGGTGACTCTTGGACCACTTCTCTGTTTGGCAGGGATACTTTACCTTCTGTTCACTTAGGTGGATGGGTCTTCTCTTTCCGCTGGGTAATTTATTGAGCATAATTATTTCACAAGAGTGTTCACAGTATTTATAGCAGTACATAGAACAGCAACTCAAATATTCCTGAGTGTACAGAGAACCAAATGAAAGGTCCAAAAAAAAAAGGCTTTAAAATATGAATTAAAAAATCAAGCTCTATAATGACTCATCAATACATACAAATGCAATTTCTGCTGTCCTCTCACAGGTACCAAGCTAGATGGTATTTGTCATTTGTAGACCGTCATGTGATCTCCCAACATTACAGATGAGTTTTCTAGCCTTTACTGCCACCTAGTGATTAACAGGCAAATCATACTAATGAGAAGAAAAGTCACAGTCTCATTATATTCAAACTGTAAATGTACAAGCTTACCAAGTAGAGTCGCATACATTCCAAACTAGTATACTATTACCAAAATGCGTAAAAATATAAATTTATAAGACAATATTTTCAGAAAAAAAAATTGTACTTATTATGGATCCCCTGTAGTTCCTGACAGGACAGCAGCTACTCTTCCTGGTGTTTATTATGGATCCCTGTAGTTCCTGCCAGGACAGCAGCTACTCTTCCTGGTGTTTATTATGGATCCCTGTAGTTCCTGCCAGGACAGCAGCTACTCTTCCTGGTGTTTATTATGGATCCCTGTAGTTCCTGCCAGGACAGCAGCTACTCTTCCTGGTGTTTATTATGGATCCCTGTAGTTCCTGCCAGGACAGCAGCTACTCTTCCTGGTGTTTATTATGGATCCCTGTAGTTCCTGCCAGGACAGCAGCTACTCTTCCTGGTGTTTATTATGGATCCCTGTAGTTCCTGACAGGACATCAGCTACTCTTCCTGGTGTTTATTATGGATCCCTGTAGTTCCTGCCAGGACAGCAGCTACTCTTCCTGGTGTTTATTATGGATCCCTGTAGTTCCTGCCAGGACAGCAGCTACTCTTCCTGGTGTTTATTATGGATCCCTGTAGTTCCTGCCAGGACAGCAGCTACTCTTCCTGGTGTTTATTATGGATCCCTGTAGTTCCTGCCAGGACATCAGCTACTCTTCCTGGTGTTTATTATGGATCCCTGTAGTTCCTGCCAGGACAGCAGCTACTCTTCCTGGTGTTTATTATGGATCCCTGTAGTTCCTGCCAGGACAGCAGCTACTCTTCCTGGTGTTTATTATGGATCCCTGTAGTTCCTGCCAGGACAGCAGCTACTCTTCCTGGTGTTTATTATGGATCCCTGTAGTTCCTGCCAGGACAGCAGCTACTCTTCCTGGTGTTTATTATGGATCCCTGTAGTTCCTGCCAGGACAGCAGCTACTCTTCCTGGTGTTTATTATGGATCCCTGTAGTTCCTGCCAGGACATCAGCTACTCTTCCTGGTGTTTATTATGGATCCCTGTAGTTCCTGCCAGGACAGCAGCTACTCTTCCTGGTGTTTATTATGGATCCCTGTAGTTCCTGCCAGGACAGCAGCTACTCTTCCTGGTGTTTATTATGGATCCCTGTAGTTCCTGCCAGGACAGCAGCTACTCTTCCTGGTGTTTATTATGGATCCCTGTAGTTCCTGCCAGGACATCAGCTACTCTTCCTGGTGTTTATTATGGATCCCTGTAGTTCCTGACAGGACAGCAGCTACTCTTCCTGGTGTTTATTATGGATCCCCTGTAGTTCCTGCCAGGACAGCAGCTACTCGTCCTGGTGTTTATTATGGATCCCTGTAATTCCTGCCAGGACAGCAGCTACTCTTCCTGGTGTTTATTATGGATCCCTGTAGTTCCTGCCAGGACAGCAGCTACTCTTCCTGGTGTTTATTATGGATCCCTGTAGTTCCTGCCAGGACAGCAGCTACTCTTCCTGGTGTTTATTATGGATCCCTGTAGTTCCTGCCAGGACAGCAGCTACTCTTCCTGGTGTTTATTATGGATCCCTGTAGTTCCTGCCAGGACAGCAGCTACTCTTCCTGGTGTTTATTATGGATCCCCTGTAGTTCCTGCCAGGACAGCAGCTACTCTTCCTGGTGTTTATTATGGATCCCCTGTAGTTCCTGCCAGGACAGCAGCTACTCTTCCTGGTGTTTATTATGGATCCCTGTAGTTCCTGCCAGGACAGCAGCTACTCTTCCTGGTGTTTATTATGGATCCCCTGTAGTTCCTGCCAGGACAGCAGCTACTCTTCCTGGTGTTTATTATGGATCCCTGTAGTTCCTGCCAGGACAGCAGCTACTCTTCCTGGTGTTTATTATGGATCCCTGTAGTTCCTGCCAGGACAGCAGCTACTCTTCCTGGTGTTTATTATGCATCCCTGTGGTTCCTGCCAGGACATCAGCTACTCTTCCTGGTGTTTATTATGGATCTCTGTAGTTCCTGCCAGGACAGCAGCTACTCTTCCTGGTATTTATTATGGATCCCTGTAGTTCCTGCCAGGACAGCAGCTACTCTTCCTGGTGTTTATTATGGATCCCTGTAGTTCCTGCCAGGACATCAGCTACTCTTCCTGGTGTTTATTATGGATCCCTGTAGTTCCTGCCAGGACAGCAGCTACTCTTCCTGGTGTTTATTATGGATCCCCTGTAGTTCCTGCCAGGACAGCAGCTACTCTTCCTGGTGTTTATTATGGATCCCCTGTAGTTCCTGCCAGGACAGCAGCTACTCTTCCTGGTGTTTATTATGGATCCCCTGTAGTTCCTGCCAGGACAGCAGCTACTCTTCCTGGGGTCCAGCTACATTACTCAAAGGACATTCAGCCAACTTAACACAACTGTGGTAAACATTGAGGTAAACATGGACCAGCATCCCTGTGGAACGCTATCGACACCTTGTAAAGTCCATGCTTTGAAGAATTGAGGCTCTTCTCAATACTAGGAAGGTGTCCTTGATGTTTTGTAACACTCAGTGTACAATTAAAAACAAGACATTACATTTCGCAACACATTGAGTGTGGACCCTCAGCATCTATCTGTATGTGTGTGTGTATTGTGCGTATGTTATCATGTGTGTGTATATGCGTGTTTGTGTCTCTTCACAGACCCTGCTGTTCCATAAGGTGTATTTGTATCTGTTTTTTACATCTGATTCTATTGCTTGCGCCAGTTACTTGATGTGGAATAGAGTTCCATGTAGTCATGGCTCAATGTAGTACTGTTCGCCTCCCATAGTCTTTTCAGGACTTGGGGACTGTGAAGAGACCTCTGGTGCCATGTCTTGTGGGGTAAGCATGGGTGTCCGAGCTGTGTGCCAGTAGTTTAGACAGACAGCTCGGTGCATTCAACATGTCAATACTTACAAAAACAAGTAGTGATGAAGTCTATCTCTCCTCCACTTTGAGCCAGGAGAGATTGACATGCATATTATTAATAGTATCTCTCTGTGTACATCCAAGGGCCAGCCGTGCTGCCCTGTTCTGAGCCAGTTGTAATTTTCCTAAGTTCCTCTTTGTGGCACCTGACCACACGACTGAACAGTAGTCCAGGTGCAACACAACTAGGGCCTGTAGGATCCGCCTTGTTGATAGTGTTGTTAATTAAGAAGGCAGAGCATTGCTTTATTATGGACAGATTTCTCCCCATCTTAGCTACTGTTGCATCAACATGTTTTGACCATTACAGCTTACAATCCAGGGTTACTCCAAGCAGTTTAGTCACCTCAAAGTTCTTATTCATTACAATATTTAGTTGAGGTTTAGGTTTTAGTCAATGATTTGTCCCAAATACAGTGATTTTAGTTTTGGAAATGAAACTGTTCTGGGCCAACTGTCATTTTCCTAACAGTACTACCAGTAAATTAACTATTGGGAGCACCAAAATCATTCATTTTCATGGCAACAGAATCATATTATCTTTGTGTTTATTTGTGATCATTACCACCGAAACAGCAGCTGTCCTCTTCAACCCTACAACCCCACCCCCATCCCTTCCCTCTATTTTCCTTCATCCCTTTCCCAAGCCTCTAATATCGACTGTATAACCCCAACCCTCCCGTCCTACCTCTCACCGTTCCCCTCTCCATCTCTTCCATATCCTTCCCCTCTTCTACCCCACCCCTATCTTCACTCTCTTCTCCATCCTCTCTCCCATCCCCTCAACAACTTCCTACCCCATCTCCTCTCTCCTCCCCCTATCTTCCCTCTCTTCCCCATCCTCTCTCCCACCCCCTCAACACCTTCCTACCCCATCTCCTCTCTCCTCCCCCTATCCTCCCAATCCTCTGAGGACTGATCCGAGCCTGTGTGTCGACAGTATGTCTGCCACTACACCCATTAGCCATTCATTCCCTGCTGTTGCCGCCTCCTCCCTGTCTGTCCAGCTACATGGTTTCTGATCAACTGAGAACCTGTGATATATGTTCCACGACAGGCTGTGAATCCCGTTTTTAACAGGAAGAAAAAGAAGAAGACACGGCATCTTTCCACATGATTCCCTCTCTCTCTCTCTCTCCTTCTGTAGTGTGATTGAGAGGAGCGTCTGTTCCTGACATGAAGAGTCTGGTCCTTTGTGTCCATATGTAAATGTGCCCTTTTCCACCACAGGTTTGAGAGATGGAGATGATAATTGTTTATGATTGCTCTGTGACATTTCCATATGGCTGATGAATGGTGACCCGAGACACTCACATCTGTCCAGACCTAACCGTCTGAACCTTCAGAGTATACAGAGCATTCGGAAAATATTCAGAACCTTTGACTTTTTCCACATTTTGTTACGTTCCAGCCTTATTCTAAAATTGCTTAAATAGTTTTTTTACACACAATACCCCATAATGACAAAGCGAAAACAGGCTTTTAGAAATGTTTGCTACTGAAATACCTTATTTACATAAGTATTCAGACACTATGCTATGAGACTCGAAATTGAGCTCAGGAGCATCCTGTTTCCATTGATCATCCTTGAGATGTTTCTACAACTTGATTGGAGTCCACCTGTGGTAAACTCAATTGATTGGACATGATTTAGAAAGGCATAAACCTGTCTATATTAGGTCCCACAGTTAACAGTGCATGTCAGAGCAAAAACCAAGCCATGAGGTCGAAGGAATTGTCCATAGAGTTCCGAGACAGGATTGTGTTGAGGCACAGATCTGGGGAAGGGTACCAAAAAATGTCTGCAGCATTGAAGGTCCCCAAGAACACAGTGGCCTCCATCACTCTTAAATGGAAGAAGTTTGGAACCACCAAGACTCTTCCTAGAGCTGGCCGCCCGGCCAAACTGAGCAATCGGAAGAGAAAGGCTTTGGTCAGGGAGGTGACCAAGAACCCAATGGTCACTATAACAGAGCTCCAGAGTTCCTCTGTGGAGATGGGAGAACCTTCCAGAAGGACAACCATCTCTGCATCACTCCACAAATCAGGCATTTATGGTAGAGTTGCCAGACGAAAGCCACTCCTCAGTAAAATGCACAGGACAGCCCGCTTGGAGTTTGCCAAAAGGCACCTAAAGACTCTCAGACCATGAGAAACAGGATTCTCTGGTCTGATGAACAAGTCTCTGAATGTCCTTGTGTGGTCCAGCCAGAGCCCGGACTTGAACCCGATCAAACATCTCTAAGAAGATCTGCAGAGAAGAATGGGAGAAACTCCCCAAATACAGGTGTGCTAAGCTTGTAGCGTCATACCCAAGAAGACTATTGTCACGTGTCCTCCCTCTCCGGCCTCTAGGTCATCAGGCTGCTGATTATCCCGCACACCTGTCACCATCATCTCGCGCACCTGCGCCTCATGACTCTCACCTGGACTCCATCACCTCCTTGATTATCTTCCCTATATCTGTCACTCCCCTTGGTTCTTTCCTCAGGTGTTATTGCCTCTGTTTTCGGTGCGTTGTTTGTGTTACGTGTTTATTGTTTCATTTCTTTATTAAAACACTCCCTCCCTGAACTTGCTTCCCGACTCTCAGCGCACTCTTTACAACTAGAGGCTGTTCAACAAGTACTGAGTAAAGGGTCTGAATACTTATGTAAATGTGATATTTCAGATTTTTAATTTTAATAAATTTGCTAACATTTCTAAAAACCTGTTTTTGCTTTGTCATTATGGGGTATTGTGTGTTGATTGATGCAGGCAATAAAAAAATATATTTTATAATAAGTCTGTAAAGTAACAAAATGTGGAAAAAGTCAAGGGGTCTGAATACTTTCTGAATGCAGTATTTACAGTACCAGTCAAAAGTTTGGACACACCTACTCATTCAAGGGTTTTTCTTTATTTTTACTATTTCTACATTGTAGAATAATAGTGAAGACATCAATACTATGAAACAACATATGGAATCATGTAGTAACCAAAAAAGTGTCAAACAAATCAAAATATATTTTTGATTCTAGATTCTTCAAAGTAGCCACCCTTTGCCTTGATGACAGCTTATCACACTCTTGGCATTCTCTCAACCAGCTTCATGAGGTAGTCACCTGGAACGCATTTCAGTTAACATGTGTGCCTTGTTAAAAGTTAATTTGTGGAATTTATTTTCTTCTTAATGCGTTTGAGCCAATCAGTTGTATTGTGACAAGGTAGGGGTGGTATACAGAAGATTGCCCTATTTGTCAAAAGGACAAGTCTATATTATGGCAAGAACAGCTCAAATAAGAAAAGACAAATGACAGTCCATCCTTACTTTAAGACATGAAGGTCAGTCAATGCGGACATGAAGGCAGTCAAAGTTTCTTCAAGTACAGTCGCAGAAACCATCAAGCGCTATGATGAAACTGGCTCTCATGAGGACCGCCAGAGGAAAGGAAGACCAAGAGTTACCTCCGCTGCAGAGGATAAGTTCATTAGCGTTAACTACACCTCAGATTGCAGCCTAAATAAATGCTTCACAGAGTTCAAGTAACAGACACATCTCAACATCAACTGATCAGAGTAGACCGCGTGAATCAGGCCTTCATGGTCGAATTGCTGCAAAGACCCCTACTGAAGGACACCAATAATAAGAAGAGACTTGCTTGGGCCAAGAAACACGAGCAACGGACATTAGACCGGTGGAAATCTGTCCTTTTGTCTGATGAGTCGATATTTTAGATTTTTGGTTCCAACAGCCATGTCTATGTGAGACGCAGAGTAGGTGAACGGATGATCTCTGCATGTGTGGTTCCCACTGTGAAGCATGGAGGAGGTATGATGGTGTTTTGCTGGTGACATTGTGATTTATTTAGAATTCAAGGCACACTTAACCAGCATGGCTACCATAGCATTCTGCAGCGACATGCCATCCCATCTGGTTTGAGCTTAGTGGGACTATCATTTGTTTTTCAGCAGGACAATGACCCAAAACACACCTCCAGTCTATGTGAGGGCTATTTGACCAAGGAGAGTGATGAATGTCGTGGGAATATTGGTTCAAATATTTCTCAGATACCGGAACTTGTGAATTCAAATAGACTTCATTACAAAAGTAACAAAGCCGAGCAATTCCATGGAAGAACTGATCTCTCCAGTCTCAGCACTCTCCTTTTATACAGTTTTACCCTTACATAACATAGTCACTCATGACGTGGCCCTTTCCGGGTATAGATCATGGCTTCCCACTCTCTCCTACACCCAGGTTCTGTTATCTCAGGTCGTAAATTCCTGGTGGAGACTCTCTCTCCCTGACCATGCAGAAAGACAGACAAATGGCGATTTCACATGGCCAACTCCTAAATCCCCAAATTGGGAATTTGAAACAAAATGTCCACTTGTGAGAAGGTGGGAATGGTCCGTGGACACTTAAGGGATGGGGATGACGAGTGTGTTTCATTTGGTGACCTCAGAGAGGACAGGAAACACACATAACTATATCTCTGAATGTGTACATTTCTCAATTATGAGGTTTGCATCTAATTCTTGTATAAAATGAATGAGTAAAGATGAAACTATTTGTGAAATTATGTAATGTGAGAGAATTGTATTCCCTTTAAAGTTTAACTAAGTTATTGGCCCGCCCCCGTGAGCACAGACATGATCTGGCGACATGGAACAGCCCTTTCCTATTGTTACAAATAAAAAACCCTCCTGAGGAAATCCTCTTCAGACCACGCATACCTCGTTGTCAGCTGGGGTGGCACAGGTTTGAGTACCAAGACTAAGCAAACCCACAGTGTGAGCTGCGATTGCGAATAGTTATTGAATTCTTAACCATACCACGTGGAGCATTGGCTACACGGCTGGAAATTGTTAAAGTCTGAGACTATCGATCCCTACAGGATAAGAGCAAATCTTAGATACTAATTACTAGTCCTCAGCTAGAAATTATGTAAACCTGGGATACGATTACCGACAACCGCCGAAACATCTTTTCTATGAGAACATTTCTGAATGGTACTCTGAAGTATCCATTCTAACCACGAAACACTTTGATCTTCAGGGAAACAGAAAGAGACTCGGATGAACTCTCCAGCAGACGGACTGACGATTCCAACAGAGATGAGGATGTGTAACGTCCTGACCAGAGTTCGTATGTGTTTTGCTTGTTTAGTGTTGGTCAGGACGTGAGCTGGGTGGGAATTCTATGTTGTGTGTCTAGTTTGTCTGTTTCTATGTTGGGTTAAATGTGTTGCCTGATATGGTTCTCAATTAGAGGCAGGTGTTTGACGTTTCCTCTGATTGAGAACCATATTAAGGTAGACTGTTCTCACTGTTTGTTTGTGGGTGATTGTTCCTGTGTCAGTGTTGGTGCTACACGGGACTGTGACGGTTAGTGTGTTTTGTCAGTTTGTATAGTGTCTTGTTTTGTTTTGATTAAATTCATTATGTCTAATTACCACGCTGCACATTGGTCCTCTGATCCTTCTCGCCTCTCCTCGTCTGAGGAGGAGGACGACGTAGACTGCCGTTACATGATGACACACGGGCATAAATATATATCGATTGCGATTATTCCCGAATGAGTGATAGTTCATGTGCAAAGGATTAGCATTTACATTAATATAATTATCAACTGTGTATTGATCCCGTATGTCTTTCCCGCCTGTTCTCAGTCCACACCCACTTCCCTTTGTCCACCAAGCCATCATATCGGCTTAGCCCACTAGGGAACCTCCCCTATCCTTGTTAGTAAAATATATCTACTGTTTGTTTATGCATTTCTGTGATTATTTACTTAGTTAGTAAGTAAATAATTAAGACAATTGGTGTATGGATGATTCATAGTAAAGGTTGGATTCGTGCAGATAACCAACAATTTCCCACATTTGGAATGAGACTTACGTGAAATAAAGAATAATTAATTAATTAGAAGACTAATGATCAGATATTAAAATATCTGAAGAGTTATATTAGGAAAATTATAACTTTGTAATCTGAAGATTTTCCTTGGTGCCCCGACTTCCTAGTTAATTACATTTACATGATTAGTTCAACCACGTAATAATAATTACAGAGAATTGATTTGATAAAATAACAGTCTTCACTTTTAACCTCTCTGGGATAATCGGGACGCCAGCATCCCACCTCAACAACAGCCAGTGAAATTGCAGGGCGCCAAATTCAAAACAACAGAAATCCCATAATTAAAATTCCTCAAACATACAAGTATTTTACACCATTTTAAAGGTAAACTTGTTGTAAATCCAACCGTTTTATCCAAGCTACTCAATACTGCCCCCCCAGTCCCAAAGAAGTTAATGACGCCAAAGACACGACACTCCACTTTATGTAAATGATTAATACCTTTTAGCCTTGGCCAGCCTTATCTTGTTGCCTTGCATAGTTTCCATTCTCTTATTGGCTCAGATATTAAGGCATAGATTCTATTGGTGGCTTGACATTGCAATGACACAAAAATAAACAGACATAAACACTCCTGCTGCAGGTGCATGTCTGATGGTGCCTATAACGGATTAACTAATGTTCCTGTCCAAAGGTCTTCACAAGTTCAGGCCGATGTTGTCTATGTATGATTAACCCATGTGCATGTTCAATAGTTTTCACAAGTTCAGATATGGCCCAGAACAGTCAAGTCTGTGTTGGTCTAGCTTGCCACATTCACATGGATTCTGCTTACGTTCTGTTATTACATGTCTAATGGCTAACTCTATGTTGATCCAGCTTTGTACATTCACATGGGCTGAGCCTTCATTCTGCTTACACATGTCTAATATTTAATCCCATATTGATTCTGTTTCACTACTTCTGGGAAAACAGTATTGATACTGGAAAATCACTAAATCACGAGAAATGATCCTACATGGCATGCATCAGATGACAAGGCCTCCACAATCACCCGACCTCAACCCAATTGAGATGGTTTGGGATGAGTTGGACCGAAAGAGTGAAGGAAAAGCAGCAAACAAGTGCCCTGCATATGTGAGAACTCCTTCAAGACTGTGGGAAAAGCACTCCAGGTGAAGCTGGTTGAGAGAATGCCAAGATTGTGCAAAGCTGTCATCAAGGCAAAGAGTGGCTACTTTGAAGAATCTAAAATTGAAAATATATTTTGATTGTACACTTTTTTGGTTACGACATGATTCCATATGTGTTATTTCATAGTTTTGATGTCTTCACTATAATTCAAAAATGTAGAAAATAGTAAAAATAAAGAAAAACCCTTGAATAAGTAGGTGTGTGCAAACTTTTGACTGGTACTTTATATATATATATATATATATATATATATATATATACAAAATATGTTCAAAACCAATCAAATATGATTCTTTAGAGGTTCCTACACAAGTACATATTTTATTGTCAAGTTATCTCTATTTAAAAAATGTATCTTACCCTTCACTCACACCATGCGCTCAGGTCGCTCTGCTTCCTGAAAGATAATATGGGGTGGGGGAGTGAGGGGCAAAACATTTTCTGTTGCCTGAGGGCAAGGGTTTGCAGTAGAGAGTTAAAGGGTCATTTTCCTCAAAAAAGCATTTTTCACATCCACTGTTTATATGGTCTCAGAATATAATATTTGGCAAGTAATCCTCATAGCTATCCTGCTAGCAAGCCTCTGTTAACTTCCAGGTAAAATATCAACATAAAGGAACAAGATAATACAGTCATGGTGGCTCTCATAATCACTGTGTGTGTGTGTCTCTCACACACTGAACACACACACACGTCCCATGTGGATTGGGATTTGGAAACGGGAGGGAGACACCTTCACAACACCCCCCCTCCCCTGGTCACACGATCCTTCTCTTCCACTTCTTCGCTCTGTCTCTCTCTCTCTCTCTCTCTCTCTCTCTCAACGTCTCTCCTATCTCACCCACTCTCTCTCTCTGTCTCTCTTTCTCTCAATTAAAGTCAATTTCAATTTAAGGGCTTCATTGGTATTGGAAACATATGTTTACATTGCCAAAGCAAGTGAAGTAGATAATAAACAAAAGTGAAATAAACAATAGACAAATTAACAGTTAACATTACACTCACAAAAGTACCAAGAGAATAAAGACAGATCATCAGCAAACAGTAGACATTTGACTTCAGATTCTAGTAGGGTGAGGCCGGGTGCTGCAGACTGTTCTAGTGCCCTCACCAATTTGTTGATATACTGTATATGTTGAAGAGGGCGGGGCTTAAGCTGCATCCGTGTCTCACCCCATGGTCCTGTGAAAATAAATGTGTTTTTTTTGCCAATTTTGCCAGCACACTTGTTTGTGTACATCAATTTTATAATGTTGTATGTTTTTTCCCCCAACACCACTTTCTATCAATTTGTATAGCAGACCCTCATGCCAAATTGAGTCAAAAGCTTTTTTGAAATCAACAAAGCATGAGAAGACTTTGCCTTTGTTTGGTTTGTTTCTTTGTCAATTAGGGTGTGCAGGGTGAATACGTGGTCTGTCGCTCTCTCTCTCTCTACAGGACCACTACATGTGACAATCGACTATTGCTCACCATTGCTTATTAGGATTTGATATATCGAGACAAGAAAAAATTCTCCCATGTGACTGGGATGGAATGCAGCGAAGACGCTTGTCTGTGTCCACAGCAGCCCAGCGCCTCCTCATAGGTAGCCTGCCCTTGTGTGTTTTTTTAGTTACTCGTGACCTCTGCTAATCTTGATTTGGTATGTGACAGTCTGCATGACGACATGCGTGTCACATGCCGCATTCAAAACAACTGTGAACCCTAAAAATTAAGAGGTAAAATCATGAGGTCAGTGATCTTCAGGTTGGAAAGTCGGAGCTCTAGAATGAGGCCCGGGTTCCCTAGTTGGAATTCAGATTTGGAATCACTAGCACAGAGAGGCTGCTGCCTACATACAGACTTGAAATCATTGGCCACTTTAATAAATGGAACACTAGTCACTTTAATAATGTTTACATATCTTGCATTACTCATCTCATATGTATAATGTACACTGTATTCTGTTCTATACTATCTATTGCATCTTAGCCTATGCTCTAAATTGCTCATCCATATAAATATATATATATATGTTTTTTATTCCATTCCTTTACTTAGATTTGTGTGTATTAGGTATTTGTTGTGAAATTGTTAGACATTACTTGTTAGATATTGCTGCACTGTCGAACTAGAAGGACAAGCATTTTGCTACACTTGAAATGGCATCTGCTAAACACTTATATGTGACCAATAACATTTGATTCGATTTTTTTCAGAGTTCCCAGTTGTTTTGAATGCGACACAAGGCGATTCACTTTATCTGAGAGCATAATGCTGTAGTGGAGCCATAGCACATCCATCTCTTCTCTTCAATCAGGTAGACTGCTTCAGGCAACGCCATTCTCAAATATAATAGGCTAATGCATAGCCTACACAACACTTTCTCATTGAAGTGTTGCTATCCTCTAACCTAGACGACAGCTAATGCTGAAACTAAAAGATATGATGATCACAGTGCAGAATAACTAAAACAACACTCAGCTATGAGTCCGCCACGTCGTTTGTTATGAAACGAACACATTTTGGACTGGATGGCTTCTCCGGTCGCCCAATGAAATAGCGCAACCCCGCCCCGCCCCCCATGTCCTAATGTCATAGCCCTCCATCCAATCGAAGAGGACGCGGCAGAGACTCGGCTGTCTGTCAGTTTCTTCCCGGCTCTGAGCTCCTGAGCGCCCGGCGATGCAGTGCTGTTGATCCAGGTGTGAGTCTTGAAGGTTAATCGGACGGACAGATCGTCTGCTATTGCTGGTAAGAAGATGAACAGCTTCATTGATTCTATGTATTATTTTATTATTTCTAGAAAATCCGGGTCTATGCAGCAATGGGCAAAAGCGAGGGAATCAGTGTTGTTTCCAGTGATTGAGATGGGAATGTAGTGATGGAACCTACCGCAATGCAGAATCGTAGACAATTTTGACAAGTTTGTGCAACATCTCGTTCTATTCTGCCCAACTGCAAAACTGACATTTTAGAGATGATCTTGAAGGGATGCTGTTTTCACGTAGATGGAAAACGTTATTCTGGGTGAAATGTTTTTCTTCAACAGACAGACAGCGCGCTGGCTGCATGGTTTTTGAGGGGAGGGATAGTGTGATTGTATTTGATCCACATTACGGATGATTAAACACCTGTGTGCTTAATTAATTATGTCATTCATAAAACCTTGAACGTATAAAATTGCCTACCGGTGGCATAATATCGATACCGTCAGGTGTGGTTATAGGTGGTTATTCTAGGGGCTATTTGCTTGTCCTTTCCTGATAATTTATGAAGCTAAAATAACAGCCGACTACCCACTTCCAACAGTCCAATCCCTGCAAGATGAATATGCGTTTTCATGATTATTCATTGCGTACGGCAGGAGATATAGGTCGCTGGGAAACCACCTCATTCCGCTATAATGTCAGACAGGTTGTCAGCAAAGGTACCATGGGCGCGTCCTGCCTGGCTTTTCTCGGTTTTCTAGCTACTGGAGGTTTACTGTATGCGTTATAAACGATACATTATAACTGGACACGCTGGACTATAAAATAATTATAATTCTGAATTCCTGCTTTAGTTAATTGCAGCTAGAATGTCTTTCTGCATGACGTGTACAGGTGCATCCAAGATCAAAGTCATTACTGCAACCCATAGCAACACTGTTACACAGTAGCTGTAGCGAAGCTTTCTCCAGTCAACAGTGGCAGTGCTTAGCTGTCTATTAGCTAACTTAGCGTTCGTACAGTATTTGTTACATCTGAAAGAACTGAAAGAATGACATCTGAGATAACTGAAAGACTGACATCTGAGATAACTGAAAGACTGACATCTGAGATAACTGAAAGACTGACATCTGAGATAACTGAAAGACTGACATCTGAGATAACTGAACGACTGACATCTGAGATAACTGAACGACTGACATCTGAGATAACTGAAAGACTGACATCTGAGATAACTGAAAGACTGACATCTGAGATAACTGAACGACTGACATCTGAGATAACTGAAAGACTGACAACTGAAGGACCTGGGCAGTGTGTCAACATTGAACCTGTAGCAGATACATTGGCTTGTTTTGTCGGAGCTGAATTGTATTAACTGGACTACTAATAAATCTCCAGCTGTCCTTATGACCTGCGAAGTAAGGCTCCTCCTGGCTCATGCTGCTGTTGTATACCATAGCAGACCTGGGTTCAAATAGTAGTTGTTTTCTTTCAGATAATTCAGCTACTTGATTGAGCTTTCTTGGTACTATGGAACCAATGTAATAGTTCCACAAGTACAAACCACGCCCATCCAGCGCTCCAGGCAGTCTCAATAAAACTCTCAAAAACATTTTAAATAAATCAATTACTCCTTGAACCCAGCCCATGTCTGCATCTTGGGCTTTACATTGCCAGGCAGAGCTGGATGGAGATGAAGTTTGGATATTTTACATAAGTTCTTCCCTCAGTGCTTTGGAACAGGGTCAGCCCGAGCAGTCTGTCAGCCAGGCTAGATGAGGAACACTTTAAATAACAGTCACTGGCCCTCCAAGACATGGCTGGCTCGGCCCAGGCAGCGCTGTGTGTCCTATCATGCATTTCAAATTGGCAACCTCAGTGGGATTGGAGCGGTCATTGGGTTTGAGGTGTCCTCTGTCAGTGTTACTGTGATTCAACTGAACCCAGAGATATGGTCAGATAGGACATCCCTTGAGAAAGGCTCAGCAACCCGAAATGCCAGGGCTGGCTAATTTTGAATTCAATAAATGAAAAAGTTGGCAAGGAAGAAAAAAACCAAATCCTGTGTGCATCGGCACCCTATCCGTTTTCACAGAGATGGGACAACAGAAACACCTCTCTCTTTCATTGGCAGTAGGGTCTGATTTTCATGATGAATTATAGGGATGAAACCCACGCAGAAGCAGAAGTGTTTGGTATGTGCAGAAGCAGAAGTGTTTGGTATGTGCAGAAGCAGAAGTGTTTGGTGTTTGGTACGTGCAGGAGCAGAAGTGTTTGGTATGTGCAGAAGCAGAAGTGTTTGGTGTTTGGTACGTGCAGAAGCAGAAGTGTTTGGTATGTGCAGGAGCAGAAGTGTTTGGTGTTTGGTACGTGCAGAAGCAGAAGTGTTTGGTATGTGCAGGAGCAGAAGTGTTTGGTATGTGCAGAAGCAGAAGTGTTTGGTGTTTGGTACGTGCAGAAGCAGAAGTGTTTGGTATGTGCAGAAGCAGAAGTGACTGGTGTTTGGTACGTGCAGAAGCAGAAGTGACTGGTGTTTGGTATGTGCAGAAGCAGAAGTGTTTGGTGTTTGGTACGTGCAGAAGCAGAAGTGTTTGGTGTTTGGTACGTGCAGAAGCAGAAGTGTTTGGTATGTGCAGGAGCAGAAGTGTTTGGTATGTGCAGAAGCAGAAGTGTTTGGTGTTTGGTACGTGCAGAAGCAGAAGTGTTTGGTATGTGCAGAAGCAGAAGTGACTGGTGTTTGGTACGTGCAGAAGCAGAAGTGTTTGGTACGTGCAGAAGCAGAAGTGTTTGGTACGTGCAGAAGCAGAAGTGTTTGGTGTTTGGTACGTGCAGAAGCAGAAGTGTTTGGTATGTGCAGAAGCAGAAGTGACTGGTGTTTGGTACGTGCAGAAGCAGAAGTGTTTGGTACGTGCAGAAGCAGAAGTGTTTGGTACGTGCAGAAGCAGAAGTGTTTGGTACGTGCAGAAGCAGAAGTGTTTGGTACGTGCAGAAGCAGAAGTGTTTGGTACGTGCAGAAGCAGAAGTGTTTGGTGTTTGGTACGTGCAGAAGCAGAAGTGTTTGGTACGTGCAGAAGCAGAAGTGTTTGGTACGTGCAGAAGCAGAAGTGTTTGGTGTTTGGTACGTGCAGAAGCAGAAGTGTTTGGTACGTGCAGGAGCAGAAGTGATTGGTGTTTGGTACGTGCAGAAGTATTTGGTACATCACATCTATGCATGTGGCATGGTGTCTGTCAACCTGTTGAGTAGAAGAGACCACACTCATTGGCTGCGAAGAGTCCACACTCATTGGCCACGAAGAGACCACACTCATTGGTTACGAAGAGACCACAGTCATTGGCTATGAAGAGACCACACTCATTGGCTACGAAGAGACCACACTCATTGGCTATGAAGAGACCACACACATTGGCTACGAAGGGACCACACTCATTGGCTACGAAGAGACCACACTCATTGGCTATGAAGGGACCACACTCATTGGCTACGAAGAGACCACACTCATTGGCTACGAAGATACCACACTCATTGGCTATGAAGGGACCACACTCATTGGCTATGAAGGGACCACACTCATTGGCTACGAAGAGACCACACTCATTGGCTATGAAGGGACCACACTCATTGGCTACGAAGAGACCACACTCATTGGCTACGAAGAGACCACACACATTGGCTACGAAGAGACCACACACATTGGCTACGAAGAGACCACACTCATTGGCTACGAAGAGACCACACTCATTGGCTACGAAGAGACCACACACATTGGCTACGAAGAGACCACACACATTGGCTACACCATAGATCTTGGCCCTGCTACATGGTAGAGCCAACCACACAATGGCAGAGTCATCAAAACATGGACCGTGAGTGTATTTTCAGACTGATATAGTTGGAGTGTTGCTGTTTTTTTGTTGGACTTTCAGGTCCACAGCTCAGCACAGTTGACTTTATGTAATGATACTCACTAGAGACATGTTGTTGGTGTAATATTACTGAATTGGTACAGATTCCTAACAAACTGACTAACCCTCTTAGTTCTTAATCAGTGATTTCCAAAGCAGGAAAGTTGAGGTCCTGGACGGCTGCCATTTAAGATCAAGGTACTCTCTAAGGACTTTCTGTGAGATTAGATTTGTCCCAAGATGTTCCTTCCCAAATCCAAATTTTCCAAAGCTCTTTGGCAGAGAGTCAATGCATTAGCTGAGAGACAGCTAAGATAGCCAGTCTGGAGATTTGGGTTTGATAATGAAGGTACTCTGGGACTCCAAGTGGCTGGCACGCCTGGCATTTGGCATCAGAGGGGGTAGATTGTTAGGCAATGTTTGTTTGGTCACATGGAAGGCAATGTTGGCCATTCAAGAAGAAAGACATCTCCAGATTTGTTGTTATTGAAAATGAACACACTTACTCAAGGGAGGTCTCTAATCGTGCTAAACGATCGTGCTGAACACAGCGTGCTGAACGATCGTGCTGAACACAGCGTGCTCAACAATCGTGCTGAACACAGCGTGCTGAACGATCGTGCTGAACACAGCGTGCTGAACGATCGTGCTGAACACAGCGTGCTGAACGATCGTGCTGAACACAGCGTGCTGAACGATCGTGCTGAACACAGCGTGCTGAACGATCGTGCTGAACACAGCATGCTGAACGATCGTGCTGAACACAGCGTGCTGAACACAGCGTGCTGAACGATCGTGCTGAACACAGCGTGCTGAACACAGCGTGCTGAATGATCGTGCTGAACACAGCGTGCTGAACACAGCGTGCTGAACACAGCGTGCTGAACGATCGTGCTGAACACAGTGTGCTGAACACAGCATGCTGAACACAGCGTGCTGAACGATCGTGCTGAACACAGCGTGCTGAACGATCGTGCTGAACACAGCGTGCTGAACACAGCATGCTGAACACAGCGTGCTGAACGATCGTGCTGAACACAGTGTGCTGAACACAGCGTGCTGAACACAGCGTGCTGAACGATCGGCAGACGGACGCTATATCCACATTCGGTGTGATTTGTGAGAGCCTTAATAAGGCTAAATTCATGGTGGTGGAGTGAACTCCCCTTTCCCCCGATCCTGCTGACAAACATGTGATGCTTTTGTCTCGATGATCTCTTTAGATTGATGCTCTTGTCTCGATGATCTCTTTAGATTGATGCTCTTGTCTCGATGATCTCTTTAGATTGATGCTCTTGTCTCGATGATCTCTTTAGATTGATGCTCTTGTCTCGATGATCTCTTTAGATTGATGCTCTTGTCTCGATGATCTCTTTAGATTGATGCTCTTGTCTCGATGATCTCTTTAGATTGTCCAGCTATTGAACAAAAGTCTCAATCAATAGAGAGAGGATCACTAATGGTACGGCTAGCTGTCTCGCTGTGAGACACACAGAGACATGACATCTTCTTCTTCTTCTCTGTTTGCTCAGACACAGACCCCTCCTCTGTTCAATTCAGAGCAAGAGAAAGACCCTCAGTCTCTTCTGCCATCTCTGTGCTCTGTGCTCTGGCTTATCTCTGAATGTGTATAGTCCCTCCCCCCCTGCCAATATCTGTCTGTGCTGCAGGCCTGTCATTATCTCTGTTTGTGGGTTATTCTTCACTCTCCTGTCTCAGAAGGGTTGGTCCCACTGGGCCATTGGGCCTCTGTTCAAGCCTAGAGGGGTTGAAAAGGGACCCTCAGTCAGTTCCAAGTGCCTTATCTGTGTCTGTATAGTCCATACTGCCAATATATGTATCTATAGTACCTACTGCCAGTAGCTGTATCTATAGTCTCTACTGCCAATATCTGTATCTATAGTACCTACTGCCAATATCTGTATCTATAGTCCCTACTGCCAATATCTGTATCTATAGTCCCTACTGCCAATATCTGTATCTATAGTCTCTACTGCCAATATCTGTATCTATAGTCCCTACTGCCAATATCTGTATCTATAGTCCCTACTGCCAATATCTGTATCTATATACCCTACTGCCAATATCTGTATCTATAGTCCCTACTGCCAATATCTGTATCTATAGTCCCTACTGCCAATATCTGTATCTATATACCCTACTGCCAATATATGTATCTATATACCCTACTGCCAGTAGCTGTATCTATAGTCCCTACTGCCAATATCTGTATCTATAGTCCCTACTGCCAATATCTGTATCTATAGTCCCTACTGCCAATATCTGTATCTATATACCCTACTGCCAATATATGTATCTATATACCCTACTGCCAGTAGCTGTATCTATAGTCCCTACTGCCAATATCTGTATCTATAGTCCCTACTGCCAATATCTGTATCTATAGTACCTACTGCCAATATCTGTATCTATAGTCCCTACTGCCAATATCTGTATCTATAGTCCCTACTGCCAATATCTGTATCTATAGTCTCTACTGCCAATATCTGTATCTATAGTCCCTACTGCCAATATCTGTATCTATAGTCCCTACTGCCAATATCTGTATCTATATACCCTACTGCCAATATCTGTATCTATAGTCCCTACTGCCAATATCTGTATCTATAGTCCCTACTGCCAATATCTGTATCTATATACCCTACTGCCAATATATGTATCTATATACCCTACTGCCAGTAGCTGTATCTATAGTCCCTACTGCCAATATCTGTATCTATAGTCCCTACTGCCAATATCTGTATCTATAGTCCCTACTGCCAATATCTGTATCTATAGTCCCTACTGCCAATATCTGTATCTATATACCCTACTGCCAATATATGTATCTATATACCCTACTGCCAGTAGCTGTATCTATAGTCCCTACTGCCAATATCTGTATCTATAGTCCCTACTGCCAATATCTGTATCTATAGTACCTACTGCCAATATCTGTATCTATAGTCCCTACTGCCAATATCTGTATCTATAGTCTCTACTGCCAATATATGTATCTATAGTCCCTACTGCCAATATCTGTATCTATAGTCCCTACTGCCAATATCTGTATCTATAGTCCCTACTGCCAATATCTGTATCTATATACCCTACTGCCAATATCTGTATCTATAGTCCCTACTGCCAATATCTGTATCTATATACCCTACTGCCAATATCTGTATCTATAGTCCCTACTGCCAATATCTGTATCTATATACCCTACTGCCAATATCTGTATCTATATACCCTACTGCCAGTAGCTGTATCTATAGTCCCTACTGCCAATATCTGTATCTATAGTCCCTACTGCCAATATCTGTATCTATAGTACCTACTGCCAATATCTGTATCTATAGTCCCTACTGCCAATATCTGTATCTATAGTCTCTACTGCCAATATATGTATCTATAGTCCCTACTGCCAATATCTGTATCTATAGTCCCTACTGCCAATATCTGTATCTATAGTCCCTACTGCCAATATCTGTATCTATATACCCTACTGCCAATATCTGTATCTATAGTCCCTACTGCCAATATCTGTATCTATATACCCTACTGCCAATATCTGTATCTATAGTCCCTACTGCCAATATCTGTATCTATATACCCTACTGCCAATATCTGTATCTATATACCCTACTGCCAATATCTGTATCTATATACCATACTGCCAATATCTGTATCTATATACCCTACTGCCAATATCTGTATCTATATACCCTACTGCCAATATCTGCATCTATAGTCCCTACTGCCAATATCTGTATCTATAGTCCCTACTGCCAATATCTGTATCTATATACCCTACTGCCAATATCTGTATCTATGTACCCTACTGCCAATATCTGTATCTATATACCCTACTGCCAATATCTGTATCTATAGTCCCTACTGCCAATATCTGTATCTATAGTCCCTACTGCCAATATATGTATCTATATACCCTACTGCCAATATCTGTATCTATAGTCCCTACTGCCAATATCTGTATCTATATACCCTACTGCCAATATCTGCATCTATAGTCCCTACTGCCAATATCTGTATCTATAGTCCCTACTGCCAATATCTGTATCTATATACCCTACTGCCAATATCTGTATCTATGTACCCTACTGCCAATATCTGTATCTATAGTCCCTACTGCCAATATCTGTATATATAGTCCCTACTGCCAATATCTGTATCTATATACCCTACTGCCAATATATGTATGTGCCACAGGCTTGTTATTCTCTGTCTCTCCGGGTTCTCCTCCACCCTCTCTCTCTCACGGTTCTCCTCCACCCTCTGTCTCTCAGGGTTCTCCTCCACCCTCTGCCTCTCAGGGTTCTCCTCCACCCTCTGTCTCTCAGGTTTCTCCTCCACTATCTGTCTCTCACGGTTCTCCTCCACTATCTGTCTCTCACGGTTCTCCTCCACCCTCTGTCTCTCACGGTTCTCCTCCACCCTCTGTCTCTCCGGGTTCTCCTCCACCCTCTGCCTCTCAGGGTTCTCCTCCACCCTCTGTCTCTCCGGGTTCTCCTCCACCCTCTGCCTCTCAGGGTTCTCCTCCACCCTCTGCCTCTCAGGGTTCTCCTCCACCCTCTGTCTCTCACGGTTCTCCTCCACCCTCTGTCTCTCACGGTTCTCCTCCACCCTCTGTCTCTCACGGTTCTCCTCCACCCTCTGTCTCTCCGGGTTCTCCTCCACCCTCTGCCTCTCAGGGTTCTCCTCCACCCTCTGTCTCCCAGGGTTCTCCTCCACCCTCTGTCTCTCAGGGTTCTCCTCCACCCTCTGTCTCTCCCAGGGTTCTCCTCCACCCTCTGTCTCCCACGGTTCTCCTCCACCCTCTGTCTCTTACAGTTCTCCTCCACCCTCTGTCTCTCACAGTTCTCCTCCACCCTCTGTCTCTCACGGTTCTCCTCTCACGGTTCTCCTCCACTATCTATCTCTCACGGTTCTCCTCCACCCTCGGTCTCTCAGGGTTCTCCTCCACCCTCTGTCTCTCACGGTTCTCCTCCACCCTCTGTCTCTCAGGGTTCTCCTC
This sequence comes from Salvelinus namaycush, assembly GCF_016432855.1. Classification (NCBI taxonomy): domain Eukaryota; kingdom Metazoa; phylum Chordata; class Actinopteri; order Salmoniformes; family Salmonidae; genus Salvelinus; species Salvelinus namaycush. The sequence continues at coordinate 51,413,069 of NC_052327.1, read as the reverse complement.
CACCCTCTGTCTCTCACGGTTCTCCTCCACCCTCTGTCTCTCACGGTTCTACTCCACCCTCTCTCTCTCACGGTTCTCCTCCACCCTCTGTCTCTCACGGTTCTCCTCCACCCTCTGTCTCTCCCAGGGTTCTCCTCCACCCTCTGTCTCCCACGGTTCTCCTCCACCCTCTGTCTCTCATGGTTCTACTCCACCCTCTCTCTCTCACGGTTCTCTTCCACCCTCTGTCTCTCACGGTTCTCCTCCACCCTCTGTCTCTCACGGTTCTACTCCACCCTCTTTCTCTCACGGTTCTCCTCCACCCTCTGTCTCTCACGGTTCTCCTCCACCCTCTGTCTCTCCCAGGGTTCTCCTCCACCCTCTGTCTCCCACGGTTCTCCTCCACCCTCTGTCTCTCACGGTTCTACTCCACCCTCTGTCTCCCACGGTTCTCCTCCACCCTCTGTCTCTCACGGTTCTCCTCCACCCTCTGTCTCTCCCAGGGTTCTCCTCCACCCTCTGTCTCTCAGGGTTCTCCTCAACCCTCTGTCTCTCAGGGTTCTCCTCCACCCTCTGTCTCTCTCTCCTCCACGCTCTGTCTCTTTACACTATGATACAGACTACCATACCCCTGCAGGGACCTTTACACTATGCTAGACTACCATACCCCTGCAGAGACCTTTACACTATGATACAGACTACCATACCCATGCAGAGGCCTTTACACTATGATACAGACTACCATACCCCTGCAGAGACCTTTACACTATGATACAGACTACCATACCCCTGCAGAGACCTTTACACTATGATACAGACTACCATACCCCTGCAGAGGCCTTTCCACTATGATACAAACTACCATACCCCTGCAGAGACCTTTACACTATGATACAGACTACCATACCCCTGCAGAGACCTTTACACTATGATACAGACTACCATACCCCTGCAGAGACCTTTACACCATGATACAGGCTACCATACCCCTGCAGAGACCTTTACACTATGATACAGACTACCATACCCCTGCAGAGGCCTTTACACTATGATACAGGCTACCATACCCCTGCAGAGACCTTTACACTATGATACAGACTACCATACCCCATGCAGAGGCCTTTACACTATGATACAGACTACCATACCCCTGCAGAGGCCTTTACACTATGCTAGACTACCATACCCCTGCAGAGACCTTTACACTATGATACAGACTACCATACCCCTGCAGAGACCTTTACACTATGATACAGACTACCATACCCCTGCAGAGACCTTTACACTATGCTAGACTACCATACCCCTGCAGAGACCTTTACACTATGCTAGACTGCCATACCCCTGCAGAGACCTTTACACTATGATACAGACTACCATACCCCTGCAGAGACCTTTACACTATGCTAGACTACCATACCCCTGCAGAGACCTTTACACTATGATACAGACTACCATACCCCTGCAGAGACCTTTACACTATGCTAGACTACCATACCCCTGCAGAGACCTTTACACTATGCTAGACTACCATACCCCTGCAGAGACCTTTACACTATGATACAGACTACCATACCCCTGCAGAGACCTTTACACTATGATACAGACTACCATACCCCTGCAGAGGTGTGGGACATAAAACGCTGAATATCTTCCTCCATTCGGGAAGTAGATTTTTATTTAGATCAGCTATTTTTACGATATCAAAGTCCCATTGCAATTTATATCCTTAGTTCTCAATATCACAACAAGGCTATTTGATATTGATATTTGCAATTTACTGGTAAAAGACTGATGACTTAATGGATAACCGTTTTGCTGTTGTTGATGAAAAGGCTTAATAGAGGAATATGCATCATAATCAGAATACCTAAGGAAGATTTGTTGCTAAGTCATGTGATGTTATGCATGTGTGTGCGCGTATGGTGCATCCCCCAATCTTATCAGTGTGATTCTGTTTTCTGTGACTTCCTCAGTCATATGGAGGTAGTCCCTCCAAGTTGTCTTTCTGCCAACGAGACGTCTCATTCTAATAAAGTGATAATGCCAGAGAAGCCGGTGTTTGGAGGATATCGCCGAGGGCCGTTAAACCGTGCCAATACAGTATATCCTCCAAACACCGGCATTGGGGGCATTATCACATTTATACAACGGGTTACCAACATATTCAAATAATGATTGACATAGTTTCATTAAAAACGTTATTTTGATGAATTTATTCATACTATTTCATCCTTCCACAAGATATAGTCCCGACACAAATCTAGGGTTGCTACCCAAGCCGGCTGGTCGTTCGTTCTATCGGTTCGGTTGCCAGAGACGCGACCCAGTAATTCAGTCTTTATGTTCTGTATCTTTGGACGCGACCCAGTCATTCAGTCTTTATGTTCTGTACCCAGTCGTTTGTTCTATGTGTTCCAGTGCCATACTGGCTGGCAACGTTCTTATCCCTTGCTTGCTAGCTAGCCAACTATGGCTAACTTACAGTCACGTCAAACAGGGTAGCTAGAATAACAACAGTAGCTGCATTTACATGTGTTTAAGCAGTTTTTTAGTGACATTTATTTAGATACATCCATAACAATGAGCTAATCAGGCGCCATTTATCCTGGTATAGAAAATGTGCTCTCTCGTCAGGACACTGTTGTTCAGAGGAGCTAGCCAACAACACAGCTAACACAATCACTTCAAACTGAAGCTGGAGAGACTGCTAACTAGCTGCACTTCATTTCATTTTTTCTTTTTTCAATTGATGCCAGCTGATTCATGATTTCGACAGGCTGAGCAACACTTCTTGACTGTCTGTCCCAACACGTGCATTACAACAGAACAGCTGGAGATCAAATTTGAATATTGATTCAATGTTGCAAATGTCGGAGAGACAGACAGCAAAGTTTATACAAATCTCCACTGTTGAAAACAAAATGTTAGTCTAAAAGAAATTTGAAATAATGTCTATATGCTTTTTATAGAAGAGATCAAGTTTATAAATTGCCTGGCTGGGCTGAGGAGACAGTGGATTGCGCAGTAAATAGGCATTTTAATGTCATAGATTTAGCCAGTGGTAACTTGTGGAATAGACACCGTCTGGAATGCGGTTTTAACCAATCAGCATTCAGGATTAGAACCACCCGTTGTATGAATCAGATTACCGCCTTTCCATTAAGACAAAGAGGACTTTTAGGAAATGGACTCGTTATCTACCTCCATTGCTGCTCTCACAGGGTAAAGAAGATGACATTGACAGATGTCAGATACGTCTGGTGCTACATTGGCTGAAAGTATTAACTGGTAGTGATGAGGTTGATGGTAAATGGGAATTGTCTTTGTCCAGTAGGCCTATATCACTCATAGGATGAGTCCCACATGTCATCAAAACTAGTGCACTGTATAGGGAATAAGGGTACATCTGGGACGCGACAATATACAAGTAGTGATGTATGAAATGTTACAATCATTACTTTACATTTTGGTTTGTAACTGAGTGTTGGTTGTACAATTACTAAAATAGCCTTGCTTTCCATAACACTTGATGCAAACATCATCAGATTTGGACTGTTGGTTAGTACATTACTTTCTATGGGTTTGTTACTGGGTTAAATTTGACAGAGGATTGAACCTTTCTATGGTTCGTCTCTTAACTTCCAATCTGCCTCTGAGATATTTTTAGTTTTTACAATACAAAGTACATCTTTGGGGAGATGTGCACCTAATTTAGAAGTAGATTACAAAGGGTGGCCCTTCCACTGCTAATTTAAATTGTAGAGATTGCTCCCTCTCTCTCTCTCTCTCTCTCTCTCTCTCTCTCTCTCTCTCTCTCTCTCTCGCTCTCTAACATGTTATGTTCTGTACTCTTTCTCTCTCTCTTTCCCTTCTCTCGCTCTCTCTCATAATATTGGTCTGTGACCGCTAAATCCACGTCAATGACAGCGTGAGTGCCAACTACTTTGGTGGCTTAGCATCTTACCCTTATCAGTCCTGGCTCCAATATTTTCAATTTCGTTCCCTGACAATATCAAAACCAATTTTGTTCCTTCTAATAGCTAATTCTATTTTGGTGGCTACATACTGGATGCTAAAGAGGTTACTCCATAATGATGATAAGAAGGAAACTCTGACCAAGTCAACAGGGAAAGGGGAGTTTTGACTAATTAGTAAGTCAATTTTAAGTCTCTTAATGTGGATGGTGTGGACATGTTAATTAACGTGGGTGCTTAAAGTGTCATGTTTACCCATGTGTAGCTTAGTAGCAGAAAGATTATTTTACATTACTCATTGTGTGGGCTGTATTCTCACTGGGGAGGCTAGAACCATCTGTTTAGCTGGATATTATAGGCCTAGATTTTGTCCAATACATTGTCCAAACAGAATTTATTTGAAAAATCCTGTCGTTTCCCCCCAAAACAAGTGTACCCTTACGGAAAAAACACGCGAATTTCACATGCTAACACGTAGTGTCCTAAAAAAACATGTTTTCATGTGATCACATGTGATCTTATGTGAAGTTAATGTAATAGCATGTGACAACATGAAACTACACCTTGAAGTGTTCCAAAAACACGTTTTCACATGTGAACTTTCATGTGAAATAATGCGATTTTCCACATGTGAAAGGGTAGGGGTAAGACACTGGAGAGAGATTTTCTATTTTCTTACTCGAGAAAGAGCAAGCATGGATTGTTGACTGAGGTACAGTGCACAAAAAGCGACATACAGTGAGCTCCAACAGTACTGGGACAGTGACACATGTGTTGTTGTTTTGGATCTGTACTCCTGCACTTTGGATGTGAAATGATTCAATGACTATGAGGTTAAAGTTCAGACTGTCAGCTATAATTGGAGGGTTTTTTCAACCATATTGGGTGAATCGTTTAGAACATGCGTCAAACTCATTCCACAGAGGGCTGAGTGTCTGAGGGTTTTTGCTCCAACCTTGTACTTGATTGATGAATTAAGGTCACTAATTAGTAAGGAATTCCCCTCACCTGGTTGTCTTGCTCTTAATTGAAAGGAAAAAACAAAAACCAGCAGACACTCTGCCCTCCGTGGAATGAGTTTGACATCCCTGATTTAGAAATTACAACACTTATTTTTACATAGTCCCTCCGTTTTAGGGGACCAAAAGACAAATTCACTTATATGTGTATTAAAGTAGTACAATTTTACTATTTGGTCCCATATTCCTAGCACACAATGATTACATCAAGCTTGTGACTCTACACACTTGTTGAATGCATTTGGTTGTTTTGGTTGTTTTGGTTGTGTTTCAGATGAATTTGTGCCCTATAGAAATAGTAAATAATGTATTTTCATTATGGAGTCACTTTTATTGGAAATAAGTATAAAATATGTTTCTCAACACTTCTACATTAATGTAGATGCTACCATGATTACAAATAGTCCTAAATTAATCGTGGATAATGATGAGTGAGAAAATTACAGAGGCAAAAATTGCTAATCTCCCCTGTTATCGCAATTGTGAGAGGTTAGCATATCTTGGGGGCATGATATTTGTGCGTCTGTAACTTTTTGGGGGGAGCTCACTGTAAATGCTAATGAGTAGTGGACCTCTTGTCTAATCAAACTGTTTATATTCTCATCCTGGCAGTCACAGTGTAACAAAAAGGTTATAAACAACATGCAGATAAACTGTTGAATGTTGATTACTTGTCCAAATATTATGTGGCTAACCTAGAAGCCACACATCTGAAGGAGTCCCTTTCTCACGCCCGAACAGAGAGGATTTTGTCTGATTAGTGGTTTGTGGGTTTCTGTTTGCTATTGCCTTCTCTATTCAAACAGCCACATCTGTCATCTCAGCTGTTGAGATATGATAAGAATTCAGACACCCTATTCCACCAGAACCATGGTTTCTGAGCTCAGACTAGCTCCCTCTGAGAGGCTTTGTGAATACAGGCTCTGATGTGTTGCTGTGCATTTGATGAAGCTGTTAGTTAAATACTCATTCTCAGCAATGTTTAATCCTATTTAGATAAACCCTAATCCTTCTTTACTAATCTATCCTCATTGTCATGATATCTGTACATGTATACGCACACCCTTATTCAGCGGTAGTTTATATTCCCTTATTCAGCGGTAGTTTATATTCCCTTATTCAGCGGTAGTTTATATTCCCTTATTCAGCGGTAGTTTATATTCCCTTATTCAGCGGTAGTTTATATTCCCTTAGTCAGCGGTAGTTTATATTCCCTTATCCAGCAGTAGTTTATATTCCCTTATTCAGCGGTAGTTTATATTCCCTTATCCAGCAGTAGTTTATATTCCCTTATTCAGCGGTAGTTTATATTCCCTTATTCAGCGGTAGTTTATATTCCCTTATTCAGCGGTAGTTTATATCCCCTTATTCAGCGGTAGTTTATATTCCCTTATCCAGCGGTAGTTTATATCCCCTTATTCAGCGGTAGTTTATATTTCCTTATTCAGCGGTAGTTTATATTCCCTTATCCAGCAGTAGTTTATATTCCCTTATTCAGCGGTAGTTTATATTCCCTTATTCAACGGTAGTTTATATTCCCTTATTCAGCGGTAGTTTATATTCCCTTATTCAGCGGTAGTTTATATTACCTTATTCAGCGGTAGTTTATATCCCCTTATTCAGCGGTAGTTTATATTCCCTTATTCAGCGGTAGTTTATAATCCTTTATTCAGCGGTAGTTTATATTCCCTTATTCAGTGGTAGTTTATATCCCCTTATTCAGCGGTAGTTTATATTCCCTTATCCAGCGGTAGTTTATATTCCCTTATTCAGCGGTAGTTTATATTCCCTTATTCAGCGGTAGTTTATATTCCCTTATTCAGCGGTAGTTTATATTCCCTTATTCAGCGGTAGTTTATATTCCCTTATTCAGCGGTAGTTTATATTCCCTTATTCAGCGGTAGTTTATATTCCCTTATTCAGCGGTAGTTTATATTCCCTTATTCAGCGGTAGTTTATATTCCCTTATTCAGCGGTAGTTTATATTCCCTTATTCAGCGGTAGTTTATATTCCCTTATTCAGCGGTAGTTTATATTTCCTTATTCAGCGGTAGTTTATATTCCCTTATTCAGCGGTAGTTTATATCCCCTTATTCAGCGGTAGTTTATATTACCTTATTCAGTGGTAGTTTATATTCCCTTATTCAGCGGTAGTTTATATTCCCTTATCCAGCGGTAGTTTATATCCCCTTATTCAGCGGTAGTTTATATTTCCTTATTCAGCGGTAGTTTATATCCCCTTATTCAGCGGTAGTTTATATTTCCTTATTCAGCGGTAGTTTATATTCCCTTATTCAGCGGTAGTTTATATTCCCTTATCCAGCGGTAGTTTATATTTCCTTATTCAGCGGTAGTTTATATTCCCTTATTCAGCGGTAGTTTATATTCCCTTATTCAGCGGTAGTTTATATTCCCTTATCCAGCGGTAGTTTATATCCCCTTATTCAGCGGTAGTTTATATTCCCTTATCCAGCGGTAGTTTATATCCCCTTATTCAGCGGTAGTTTATATTTCCTTATTCAGCGGTAGTTTATATTCCCTTATTCAGCGGTAGTTTATATTCCCTTATTCAGCGGTAGTTTATATTCCCTTATTCAGTGGTAGTTTATATTCCCTTATTCAGCGGTAGTTTATATTCCCTTATTCAGCGGTAGTTTATATTCCCTTATTCAGTGGTAGTTTATATTCCCTTATTCAGCGGTAGTTTATATTCCCTTATCCAGAGATAGAACAGCTGTAGAGATCCATTAGGAACACAAGTCATCATCATGATATCTGTACATGTACATTTAGTACATTTCCTGGAATCCTCTTTGATGCTATAGAATCACTGTGATTCCAATTAAGAACACAGCACTATTCCTGGGGCCTCTGCCTCTCTCTCTGTTGCCTGTTGCTATGGTGCCTGGAGGGAGCAGGTCAGGGACATGACTAAGTCCCCCTCAACACCTCCACCACTTCGTCCATCATTTTCACATCTAGCCTACCTATGTGTTTTGAATCATTTCAGTCATGTAAATCGTCCGAAACCAGTGTTAGGAACGTGCTGTGCCGTTAAGGATAAGTGATGATTGCTCACAAGGCGTGAGTGATCGGCTAGGTCGGGGGCAGATTGCAGAGCCGTGAGGCTGGAGTGCATTTGATTGAATGTTGAATGTGTGTTTGTTGAAAGAGGCAGGCATATGGGCTATATTGGATAACACCAACTCCTCCTGCATGACAGATGACAGGCCCTGCTGCATTTTAACTAGATGGTAATAAAGTCTGTAGTAGTTGTCTTGGTGAGGGGTTGAATAACTGACGGACTGGAAGGCTGCTCTAACTGTAATCAGGAATTAGTTGCTTCTTAAAGCCACCTTTCCCCCTATATACTGTATTACTTTTGACCAGCGTCCATAGGGCCCATAGGCTATAGAGTGGCATTTGGGATGTATCCGTAGACTAGCTGTATTGCTGTGTGACCTCGAGCCTCTTGTGGGGGAGGGTCTGTGATTGGGAAGCTGCTGCAGATGAAAGGCTAATAGCAGTGCCAGCCCTGCAGCCAACAGGCGAAGGTGTCACGTTCGTCGTAACGTGGAAGAGAGGAGGACCAAGGCGCAGCGTGATAACAATACATCTTCTTTTATTGAAAGCGAAACGAAGAACACTAATACAAACTAAACAAAACAACAAACCGACGAACGTGAAGCTATATAAACAATAAGTGCAGACACAAGCAACTTACACATAGACAATCACCCACGAACTACCTAATGAATATGGCTGCCTAAATATGGTTCCCAATCAGAGACAACGATAGACAGCTGTCTCTAATTGAGAACCAATCTAGGCAACCATAGACATACAAACACCTAGACTGAACACTGCCCCATAAACATACAAAAAACCCTAGACAATACAAAACACATACATCCCCCATGTCACACCCTGACCTAACTAAAATAATAAAGAAAACAAAGATAACTAAGGCCAGGGTGTGACAGAAGGTGTGTGTGTCTGTCTCTGTGTGTGTGTGTGTGTGTGTGTTTGTGTGTGTGTGTTTGTGTTTGTGTGGAACACAGAGATGGACAGAATACTGCTCTTGGAGGAAGCCTCATTATACATTTAAAGCATCCTGTGTTCCCTTTCTTGTTTATGGATCAATGGTTTACCTTCCTACTGGCTCCAGACAGACTGAAGTGCATTTAAAACCCAGAAATCCCATTATTCCTGGCAAGGATGAGAAGCTAACACTAACACCGCTCACTCTCAGACAGAGAAATGGGCCTCACTCAGAAACAGTCATGGGTTCAAATACTATTTAAAATCTTTCAAATACTCTGAGGGCTCTATTTTCTGCTGGAGTTAATTAAGGTGGCGCTAGTGTCAAACGCAATTTCGTCACGTAAAAACTGCCGCATTGACATTTTCCAGCCCTATCCCCAGGTTCAGCAATTTACCTGTCTAAGATCAGTACGCCTGCACTCAGATGGGAGGGCTTGGAAATATTTATGCATGTCCTTAAAAACATGATCCGAAGTGTTAATTTCAGGCAGCACTGGTAGGGATATTTAAGCTGATTTTAGCGGTAATGGCATGAGTTATGGCATGAGTTTTGACAGCGGAAACGCAGCCTATCCAGCCGTGACGCACACTGCCCATATGCACATGGAACAAGAGTAGCCTAATGTGCTGTTGGTGCCTGTATACTTCGTATTTAGAAACCTACAAAACGAATGTGTTTTCCCCTTTCGTTTTATTTGTCCTGCGCAATGCAATCACAAAGTAGTCAAGACTGTCAAAAAAGGGGTTGGCTCCTGAGACCGCTTTGAAATAAATCTTAATCACCAAAGCTTTATTAAAATATAAAGTGTGAGCGGAGTTCAACAGTGAGCTGACATTCCCTTTTTATCTATGTTTTGTAGGCATGCCCACATTATTTTAGCACGCAGGTCCCATTTTGGATGTGCGTACAGCCCTCAATAGTCTGCGTTGTTTTAATATTATATTATATTATATATTAATATTATATGCCCACGGGGAGAAATGACGGTGCCTGTAAGTGTGACATAGCCTATTTAAAACAAGTTGTTGTTTTGTTTAGAATTTGATTAGAATTATTCATTCTATTTTTAGGTCTTATCAATAATTAATTTAATCTTGCTTATTGACAAAGTCTGGCATGTCCCTGCTCAGCCATAATGTACAGTAGGCCCAGCCCCTATATCAGTGTGAATGCTATTGAAGACATACAATTACTTAGAACAATGTGGAATGCAAATGGATTCAAGTTAACGCAAAGATATATATGTTTTTTTGTTTCTGTAAGCCTTTTTGTTTATTCATCAAAGCCCAGACCGTTTGCAGCAATTCCAGCGTGTGTGCCTATAATTGTAATAGTGAAAATAGCAAACCTATTTCTGACAAACCCCTGAACCTATAGAGCTACCTACCTCCTGCGCTTTGATTGACCATTGCGTTAGGTTCGTTAAAAATATAGCCAGGAGTGTTTGCTTTAGCCCAGCCTGGAGTGCCAGGTGGTTGGGGCTTGCACTTTTGGGACTTTTCTATTGGTTCCATTGCAACAGGCAGCTAAATCAAGCACAGATAAAGTACAGTTGAAGTCGGAAGTTTACATACACCTTAGCCAAATACATTTAAACTCAGTTTTTCACAATTAATCCTAGTAAAAATTCCCTGTCTTAGGTCAGTTAGGATCACCACTTTATTTTAAGAATGTGAAATGTCAGAATAATAGTAGAGAGAATGATTTATTTCAGCTTTTATTTCTTTCATCACATTCCCAGTGGGTCAGAAGTTTACATACACTCAATTAGTATTTGGTAGCATTGCCTTTAAATTGTTTAACTTTGGTCAAACGTTTTGGGTAGCCTTCCACAAATTTCCCACAATAAGTTGGGTGAATTTGGCCTATTCCTCCTGACAGAGCTGGTGTAACTGAGTCTGGTTTGTAGGCCTCCTTGCTCGCACAGTTCTGCCCACACATTTTCTATAGGATGGAGGAAAGGGCTTTGTGATGGCCACTCCAATACCTTGACTTTGTTGTCCTTAAGCCATTTTGCCACAACTTTGGAAGTATGCTTGGAGTCATTGTCCATTTGGAAGACCCATTTGCGACCAAGCTTTAACTTCCTGACTGATGTCTTGAGATGTTGCTTCAATATATCCACATAATTTCCCTTCCTCATGATGCCATCTATTTTGTGAAATGCACCATTCCCTCCTGCAGCAAAGCACGCGCACAACATGATGCTGCCATCCCCGTGCTTCACGGTTGGGATGGTGTTCTTCGGCTTGCAAGCCTCCCCCTTTTTCCTCCAAACATAACGATGGTCATTATTGCCAAACACTTCTATTTTTGTTTCATCAGACCAGAGGACATTTCTCCAAAAAGTACAATCTTCGTCCCCATATGCAGTTGCAAACCATAGTCTGGCTTTTTTTATGGCGGTTTTGGAGCAGTGGCTTCTTCCTTGCTGAGTGGCCTTTCAGGTTATGTCGATATAGGACTCGTTTTACTGTGGATATAGATACTTTTGTACCTGTTTCCTCCAGTATCTTCACAAGGTCCTTTGCTGTTGTTCTGGGATTGATTTGCACTTTTCGCACCAAAATACGTTGATCTCTAGGAGACAGAGATCTAGTCTCCTTCCTGAGCGTCATGACGGCTGCGTGATCCCGTGGTGTTCATACTTGCATACTATTGTTTGTATGTATGAACGTGGTAACTTCAGGCATTTGGAAATTGCTCCCAAGGATGAACCAGACTTGTTGAGGTCTAAAAAAATAATTCTGAGGTCTTGGCTGATTTCTTTTGATTTTCCCATGATGTCAAGCAAAGAGGCACTGAGTTTGAAGGTAGGCCTTGAAATACATCTACAGGTACACCTCCAATTGACTCAGATTATGTCAATTAACCTATCAGAAGCTTCTAAAGCCATGACATCATTTTCTGGAATTTTCCAAGCTGTTTAAAGGCACAGACAACTTAGTATATGTAAACTTCTGACCCACTGGAATTGTGATACAGTGAATTATAAGTGAAATAATCTGTCTGTAAACAATTGTTGTAAAAATGACTTGTGTCATGCACAAAGTAGATGTCCTAACCGACTAGCCAAAACTATAGTTTATTACCAAGAAATTTGTGGAGTGGCTGAAAAATGAGTTTTAATGAGTGTATGTAAACTTCTGACTTCAACTCTATATGAAATAATGTTCAAATAGTATTTGAACTCAGGTTCTGCTCTGCGAGTCCCTCTGCTATCCCCATTTTTCATAAAAGCCTGTGTGGTGTTCTACCATGGTAATTTGCTCCCTCCATCTGGAGCCAGCCGTGCATTATTAGATTCCCCATCTTAACAAGATTATTTGGATCATTTGGAGAGGTGTTTGTACACTGTGCTATTGGATCATTCTGAAAAGGTTCAGCATTCAATCACATCGTTCTTCAGTGAGAGGTTGTTGTGGTGCTCAGTTGAATGGATGTGATGGAGGTTGTGATCACATTGTGTACGACAAATCACCAGGCCAGGGCTAATGTTTAATACTGGCATTTTGAATTACGAAAGTCACGACCAACATTGGGTTGTTATTGAGTTAACACTTATTTACATTTCACCGGTGTTCCTTTAAATGAGCTATGATGTTGTACAAAAGCTTGGCTGAGAAGAAACAGACAGGGAGAGAAAGAACAGAGCAGCAGAGAGAGAGATTGAGTTTGCAAAAGATGATCAGGCCCAGAGAGAGAGAGAGAGGGATGAGTAGGGTGAGGGCCAGAGAGAGAGAGAGAGAGAGAGAGAAAGGGAGCGAGAAAGGAAGAGAGTGAGTAGATAGAGAGAGAGAGAGAGGAGGGCTTGAGAAAGAGAGAGTGGGTGGGAGAGATTGAAAGAGGGAACGAGGAAAAGAGGGAGAGCGAGAGAATGAGAGAGAGAGAGAGAGAGGGGATGAGGGACAGAAAGTGTTAATGACTAAGATAGAACACTTGAGTTCTCACTTTTCATATCTACCTTCCAACAGCTTAACCATGAGTAAAACCCCTGATCAACAACTTAACCATGAGTAAAACCCCTGATCAACAACTTAACCATGAGTAAAACCCCTGATCAACAACTTAACCATGAGTAAAACCCCTGATCAACAGCTTAACCATGAGTAAAACCACAGATCAATAGCTTAACCATGAGTAAAACCCCCGATCAACAACTTAACCATGAGTAAAACCCCCGATCAACAGCTTAACCATGAGTAAAACCACAGATCAATAGCTTAACCATGAGTAAAACCCCCGCTCAACAGCTTAACCATGAGTAAAACCCCCGATCAACAACTTAACCATGAGTAAAACCACAGATCAATAGCTTAACCATGAGTAAAACCCCCGATCAACAACTTAACCATGAGTAAAACCCCTGATCAACAGCTTAACCATGAGTAAAACCCCTGATCAACAGCTTAACCATGAGTAAAACCCCTGATCAACAGCTTAACCATGAGTAAAACCCCTGATCAACAACTTAACCATGAGTAAAACCCCTGATCAACAGCTTAACCATGAGTAAAACCCCCGATCAACAACTTAACCATGAGTAAAACACCTGATCAATAGCTTAACCATGAGTAAAACCCCCGATCAACAGCTTAACCATGAGTAAAACCCCCGATCAACAACTTAACCATGAGTAAAACCCCCGATCAACAACTTAACCATGAGTAAAACCACCGATCAACAGCTTAACCATGAGTAAAACCCCCGATCAACAGCTTAACCATGAGTAAAACCACCGATCAATAGCTTAACCATGAGTAAAACCACCGATCAACAACTTAACCATGAGTAAAACCCCCGATCAACAGCTTAACCATGAGTAAAACCACCGATCAACAGCTTAACCATGAGTAAAACCCCCGATCAACAGCTTAACCATGAGTAAAACCACCGATCAACAGCTTAACCATGAGTAAAACCCCCGATCAACAACTTAACCATGAGTAAAACCCCCGATCAACAGCTTAACCATGAGTAAAACCCCCGATCAACAGCTTAACCATGAGTAAAACCCCCGATCAACAGCTTAACCATGAGTAAAACCCCCGATCAACAGCTTAACCATGAGTTAAACCACCGATCAACAGCTTAACCATGAGTAAAACCACCGATCAACAGCTTAACCATGAGTAAAACCACCGATCAATAGCTTAACCATGAGTAGAACCCCCGATCAACAGCTTAACCATGAGTAGAACCCCCGATCAACAGCTTAACCATAAGTAAAACCACCAATCCAGCTCCTGTCCCGTGGCTGCTGTCCCAGTGCTGAAGGGCTGTGCACTGTGTTGTGCTGCTGCTGTGTGTTTGTGAAGTGCTTGTTGCTGGCTGCTACTTGGTATCCCGGACCCGGCCGTGGGCTGTGTGGGCCTGCACTGTGTTGCTGCTGCTTTGTGTTTGTGTAGAGCTTGTCTCTCTGCTGGCTGCTACTTGATGTCCCTGGCCCGCGGGGCCCCCTGGCAGAATTGGGCCTTAGAAGAGCCCATTGATGTGTGCCGCATTAGCATTCGATGTAGGCGAGCCTCCGCAAACAGTTCGGGCTCCAGTTTCACGCTACCTACCCTAAGAGTTTCCCACTGGATCCACTCTCAAGGGTCTGAAACGCCACCACCAGCCTCTCACTGCATACGCAATGAGAGTGGATAAAGGAAGGTAAAGAAGTGTTTGTCCTTGACTAAATAGCAGAGCCATTTGGATTGATGTGGCCCCCTGGCTGCAGTCAGGCCGGGTCACAACAGAACAACAGGACATTAGCTAGAGTGATGCAGTCAGTCCGGGTCACAACAGAACAACAGGACATTAGCTAGAGTGATGGAGTCAGACCGGGTCACAACAGAACAACAGGACATTAGCTAGAATGATGAGTCAGGCCGGGTCACAACAGAACAACAGGACATTAGCTAGAATGATGGAGTCAGGCCGGGTCACAATAGAACAACAGGACATTAGCTTGAGTGATGGAGTCAGGCCGGGTCACAATAGAACAACAGGACATTAGCTTGAGTGATGGAGTCAGGCCGGGTCACAATAGAACAACAGGACATTAGCTAGAGTGATGCAGTCAGGCCGGGTCACAACAGAACAACAGGACATTAGTTAGAGTGATGGAGTCAGGCCGGGTCACAACAGAACAACAGGACATTAGCTAGAATGATGAGTCAGGCCGGGTCACAACAGAACAACAGGATATTAGCTAGAATGATGAGTCAGGCCGGGTCACAACAGAACAACAGCACATTAGCTTGAATGATGAGTCAGGCCGGGTCACAACAGAACAACAGGACATTAGCTAAAGTGATGGAGTCAGGCCGGGTCACAATAGAACAACAGGACATTAGCTAGAGTGATGGAGTCAGACCGGGTCACAACAGAACAACAGGACATTAGCTAGAATGATGAGTCAGGCCGGGTCACAACAGAACAACAGGACATTAACTAGAGTGATGGAGTCAGGCCGGGTCACAACAGAACAACAGGATATTAGCTAAAGTGATGGAGTCACTTTGGGCCAGGATTGGTCGGCCGTCTGTGATGTAATCTAACACCTTGCCCAAACCGGCTGCGCGCGTGCGCCATCGTGCATAAATTTATTTTGCCCCCCCACACCAAACGCGATCACGTCACGCAGGTTAAAATATCAAAACAAACTCTGAACCAATGACATTCATTTGGGGACAGGTCGAAAAGCATTAAACATGTATGGAATTTAGGTAGTTAGCTTGCACTTGCTAGCTAACGTTAATTTGTCCTGTTTAGCTAGCTTGCTGTTGCTAGCTAATTTGTCCTGGGATATAAACATTGAGTTGTTATTTTACCTGAAATGGACAAGGATCTCTACTCCGACCATTCATCCACATATAAAACGGCCAACCGAATCGTTTCTTGTCATCTCTCCTCCTTCCAGGCTTTTTCATCGTTTAAATTATATGGTGATCGCATCTAAACTTTCATTGTATTACCACGACTACCGGCAAAACAGTTTTCGTCTTTCTATCACCCATGTGGGTATAACCAATGAGGAGATGGCACGTGGGTACCTGCTTCTATAAACCAATGAGGAGATGGGAGAGGCAGGACTTGCAGCGCGATCTGCGTCAGAAATAGGAACGACATCTATTTTAGCCCTTGGTGTCGCAGACGCTCGTTGGTGCGCGCAAGCAGTGTGGGTGCAATAATTGAATAACATGGGTTTCTAAATTTATTTTGTGACGCTCGCGCACGCGACGTGTCCGGTCTGGTCAGCATGTTACTGTGTCATAATGCCATAGCACATCTTCACAAATCCCCACTGAAACACTACAGCACATGAATGCCCCTGCCACAGAGAGACATTTTATATGTTTCTCTCTCCATCTAACTATATCACCATACAGTTCATCTGTGCTGCCCACATTTTTCAAAGTGAGTTATTCTGACATTACTACGATGCAGTGCTCAAAGACCTATTCATTACTGCCTAAAGACATTTCCTTTCTTCCGTTTTGGAGCCGGAAAAAGCGTCTTTTGAATTCTGCAAATGCATGCTGCTGTTCATATTAATTGCATATTTAGTTAGCAACGGCAAGTTGCCTCGAGATGAAGTTCTAACATTACAGCCATGCAACATCAAACAACATCAAACATCCTTGTCTGCTATGAGTCCATTTCAATAATGATGAGTCAGACTTATAGTTGAGTGAAACATCATACTGACATTCAGAGATGTTGTTATGTTTATGCGATTGAGGAAGTGGGTGTGTTTGCACATATTAACGTGTGTGTGTATGTGTGTGTGCTTGTGTGTGTGCTTGTGTGTGTGTCTGTGTGATGCAGTACTCTTCGCTGTGTCCTTCAAACTTGCTGTAAGGACCTGTGTGACTGTGTGTATGCTACAGTGTGACTGTGTGTATGCTACAGTGTGACTGTGTGTATGCTACAGTGTGACTGTGTGTATGCTACAGTGTGACTGTGGAGATGTGTGTAGGAGATAACAGCCAGCGTGGATTCACCCGTCTCCTCCCCCCGTCTCTACCAATCTACCTCCCTGTCTCCTCCCCAGTCTCCTCCTCCGTCTCCTCCCCCCGTCTCTACCCAATCTACCTCCCCGTCTCCTCCCCAGTCTCCTCCCCCCGTCTCTACCAATCTACCTCCCCGTCTCCTCTCCCGTCTCCCCCCGTCTCTACCAATCTCCCTCCCCGTCTCCTCCCCGTCTCCTCCCCGTCTCCTCCTCCGTCTCCTCCCCCCGTCTCTACCCAATCTACCTCCCCGTCTCCTCCCCAGTCTCCTCCCCCCGTCTCTACCAATCTACCTCCCCGTCTCCTCCTCCGTCTCCTCCCCCCGTCTCTACCAATCTCCCTCCCCGTCTCCTCCCCGTCTCCTCCCCGTCTCCCCCCGTCTCTACCAATCTACCTCCCCGTCTCCTCCCCCATCTCTACCAATCTACCTCCCCGTCTCCTTGCCCCGTCTCTACAAATCTACCTCCCCTTCTCCTCCCCCTTCTCTACCAGTCTCCTCCTCCGTCTCCCCCCCCGTCTCTACCAGTCTCCTCCTCCGTCTCCCCCCCGTCTCTACAAATCTACCTCCCCGTCTCCTCCCCGTCTCCTCCCCGTCTCCTCTCCCGTCTCCCCCCGTCTCTACCAATCTACCTCCCCGTCTCCTCCCCCATCTCTACCAGTCTCCTCCCCGTCTCCTTCCCCCGTCTCTACAAATCTACCTCCCCTTCTCCTCCCCCTTCTCTACCAGTCTCCTCCTCCATTTCCTCCCCCCGTCTCCTCCCCAGTCTCCTCCTCTGTCTCCTCCCCCGTCTCCTCCCCAGTCTCCTCCTCCGTCTCCTCCCCAGTCTCCTCCCCCCGTCTCTACAAATCTCCATCCCCGTCTCCTCCCCCCATCTCTACCCGTCTCTTCCCCCGTCTCCTCCTCCCGTCTCCCCCCGTCTCTACCCCACCTGCCTCACCTCTCTGTGCCCTCTCCTCCATTCACTGTCATTACAGGTCTTATAGTTAGAAATAACCCAGCCAGTCTGTCATACAGCCTGAACCCCTTCACTACAGATACTGTGTGCTTCACCATCCTTTGGGAGGCATCCAATTCTCTGCCCACCCGTTTCACTTTCCCTCACAAATTAGAATCAAATATGTATCACTATGTAGTCTACAGTATGTACTGACTCACTGTGTATCACTATGTAGACTGCAGTATGTACTGACTCACTATTTATCACTATGTAGACTACAGTATGTAATGACTCACTATGTATCACTATGTAGACTACAGTATGTACTGACTCACTGTGTAGACTACAGTATGTACTGACTCACTGTGTATCACTATGTAGACTACAGTATGTACTGACTCACTGTGTATCACTATGTAGACTACACTATGTACTGACTCACTATGTAGACTACAGTATGTACTGACTCAATGTGTATCACTGTGTAGACTACAGTATGTACTGACTCACTATGTATCACTATGTAGACTACAGTATGTACTGACTCATTATGTATCACTATGTAGACTACAGTATGTACTGACTCACTATGTATCACTATGTAGACTACAGTATGTACTGACTCACTATGTATCACTATGTAGACTATAGTATGTACTGACTCACTGTGTATCACTATGTAGACTACAGTATGTACTGACTCACTGTGTATCACTATGTAGACTACGGTGTGTACTGACTCACTGTGTAACACTATGTAGACTACGGTGTGTACTGACTCACTATGTAGACTACAGTATGTACTGACTCACTGTGTAACACTATGTAGACTACGGTGTGTACTGACTCACTGTACTGTAAGCGGTATAATGATGTTGAATGATGGCGCCGGAGGGGATGGCTGCCGGCTTATCGGGGGTGCGTGCTCAGTCCCCTCCTGTACTCCCTGTTCACTCATGACTGCACGGCCAGGCACAACTCCAACACAATCATTAAGTTTGCTGATGACACAACATTGGTATGACCGACAACGATAAGACAGCCTATAGGGAGGAGGTCAGAGACTTGACCGTGTGGTGCAAGGACAACAACTTGTTCCTCAACGTGATCAAGACTAAGGAGATGATTGTGGACTACAGGAAAAGGAGGACCGAGCACGCCCCCATTCTCATCGACTGGGCTGCAGTGGAGCAGGTTGAGAGCTTCAAGTTCCTTGGCTTCCACATCACCAACAAACTAACATGGTCCAAGCACACCATGACAGTCGTGAAGAGGGCACTACAAAATCTATTCCCCCTCAGGAGACTGAAAAGATTTGGCATGGGTCCTCAGATCCTCAAAAGGTTTTACAGCATCACCATCGAGAGCATCCTGACGGGTTGCATCACTGCCTGGTACGGCAACTGCTCAGCCTCCGACCGCACTACAGAGTAGAGGTCGACCGATTATGATTTTTCAATGCTGATACCGATACCGATTATTGGAGGACCAAAAAAAGTCGATAAAGATTAATCGGACGATTTTATATATATATATTTGTAATATGGACAATTACAACAATACTGAATGAACAATGAACACTTTTATTTTAACTTAATATAATACATGAATAAAATCAATTTAGTCTCAAATAAATAATGAAACATGTTCAATTTATTTTAAATAATGCAAAAACACGGTGTTGGAGAAGAAAGTAAAAGTGCAATATGTGCCATGTAAAAAAGCTAACGTTTAAGTTCCTTGCTCAGAACATGGTTCCTTTTAACATGAGTCTTCAATATTCCCAGTGAAGAAGTTTTAGGTTGTAGTTATTATAGGAATTATGACGCGTCAACTATTTCTCTCTATACCATTTGTATTTCATAGACCTTTGACTGTTGGATGTTCTAATAGGCACTTTAGTATTACCAGCCTAATCTCGGGAGTTGATATGCTTGAAGTCATAAACAGCGCTGTGCTTCAAACATTGATAAGAGCTGCTGTCTAACGCAGTAAAGTTTGAATGAATGAATGCTTACGAGCCTGCTGCTGCCTACCACCACTCAGTCAGGCCGCTCTATCAAATATCAAATCATAGACTTAATTATAGTAAACCCACAGAAATACGAGACTTTGGTCATTAATATGGTCAAATCCGGAAACTATCATTTTGAAATCAAGACGTTACGTATTTTATCTAACGGATGGCATCCCTAAGTCTAAATATTGCTGTTACATTGCACAACCTTCAATGTTATGTTATAATTGTGTACAATTCTGGCAAATTAATTACGGTCTTTGCTAGGAAGAAATCCTGTCTTTATACAGTCCGCAACGAGCCAGACGGCCCAAACCACTGCATATATCCAGACTCTGCTTGCACTGAACACAAGAGAAGTGACACAATTTCCCTAGTTAATATTGCCTACTAACATGCATTTATTTTAACTAAGTATGTAGGTTTTAAAAAATATACTTCTGTGTATTGATTTTAAGGAAGGCATTGATGTTTATGGTTAGGTACATTTGTGCAACGATTGTGCTTTTTTCGCGAATGCGCTTTTGTTAAATCATCACCCGTTTGGCGAAGTTGAAGTAGGCTGTGATTCGGTGATAAATTAACAGGCACCACATTGATTATATGCAACGCAGGACAAGCTAGTTAACCTAGTAATATCATCAAACATGTGTAGTTAACTAGTGATTATGTGAAGATTGATTTTTTTTATAAGACAAGTTTAATGCTAGCTAGCAACTTACCTTGGCTCCTTGCAGACACAAGGTCCTTTTCATGCTGCACTCGTGTAACAAGTGGTCAGCCTGTCACGCAGTCTCCTCGTGGATTGCAATGTAATCGTGCTTCTACACCTGCATTGCTTGCTGTTTGGGGTTTTATGCAGGGTATCTGTACAGCACTTTGAGATATCAGCTGATGTATGAATATAAATATAAATACAATTGATTTGATTTGATAATCGACCATAATCGGCATCCAAAAAGGCAGATTACCAATTGTTATGAAAACTTGAAATCGGTCCTAATTAATCAGCCATGCCGATTAATCGGTCGACCTCTACTACAGAGGGTAGTGCGTACGGCCCAGTACATCACCGGGGCCAAGCTTCCTGCCATCCAGGACCTCTATACCAGGCGGTGTCAGAGGAAGGCCCTAAAAATGTTCAAAGACTCCAGCCACCCTAGTCATAGACTGTTCTCTCTGCTACATCACGGCAAGCAGTACCAGAGCACCAAGTCTAGGTCCAAGAGGCTTCTAAACAGCTTCTACCCCTAAGCCATAAGACTCCTGAACAGCTAATCAAATGGCTACCCAGACTATTTGCATTGCCCCCCACCTTCTATGCTGCTGCTACTCTCTGTTATTATCTATGCACTCTACCTACATGTACATATTACCTCGACACCGGTGCCCCCGCACATTGACTCTGTACCGGTACCCCCTGTATATAGCCTCGCTATTGTTATTTACTGCTGCCGCCCAATGGCGGACACCAGACGCCGCCGATGGGTTGATGTTGGTCTCTGATGCTGGATTTTTCTGGTGGAGACGTGTGTGTGTGTGTGTGTGTGTGTGTGTGTGTGTGTGTGTGTGTGTGTGTGTGTGTGTGTGTGTGTGTGTGTGTGTGTGTGTGTGTGTGTGTGTGTGTGTGTGTGTGTGTGTGTGTGTGTGTGCGTATAAGTGTGTGTGTGTGTCTGGTGGAGACTAGACTGTTGGTAGTGAGATGGGTATCTTCTCTGACATCATTATCTGTTCACTTCCTGATGATGCCTCTCTCTAATATCACACAGCATGGGGACAGGAAATCCTAATGGCAATATGGGGACCTGCACTATTGGATATTGGATAGAGCGCGAGAGACTGAGAGAGCTAGACAGACAGACAGACAGACAGACAGACAGACAGACAGACAGACAGACAGACAGACAGACAGACAGACAGACAGACAGACAGACAGACAGACAGACAGACAGACAGACAGACAGACAGACAGACAGACAGACAGACAGACAGACAGACAGACAGACAGACAGATATATGTGAGAGTGTAGCAGTGTGTCTGATTGGAACCCATGCTGCAGCAGTATACAGTATGTGTCTCAGAGGAAAGGTCCTAGACACTCAACAAAACCCCATCTGTCTTTCATGATGCAGAATAGTGTGTAAAACATCCCTTAACCTACTTTAGCGTGGTTCTATTTCAACTGCAGGAATCAGAAGGATGGTGATTTGACACAGTTAGTGTATCCCAAATGGCTCTTTATTCCCTATATAGTGCACTACCTTCGACCAGAGCCCTGTATAGTGCACTACCTTCGACCAGAGCCCTGTATAGTGCACTACCTTCGACCAGAGCCCTGTATAGTGCACTACCTTCGACCAGAGCCCTGTATAGTGCACTACCTTCGACCAGAGCCCTGTATAGTGCACTACCTTCGACCAGAGCCCTGTATAGTGCACTACCTTCGACCAGAGCCCTGTATAGTGCACTACCTTCGACCAGAGCCCTGTATAGTCCACTACCTTCGACCAGAGCCCTGTATAGTGCACTACCTTCGACCAGAGCCCTGTATAGTGCACTACCTTCGACCAGAGCACTGTATAGTGCACTACCTTCGACCAGAGCCCTGTATAGTGCACTACCTTCGACCAGAGCCCTGTATAGTGCACTACCTTCGACCAGAGCCCTGTATAGTGCACTACCTTCGACCAGAGCCCTGTATAGTGCACTACCTTCGACCAGAGCCCTGTATAGTCCACTACCTTCGACCAGAGCCCTGTATAGTGCACTACCTTCGACCAGAGCACTGTATAGTGCACTACCTTCGACCAGAGCCCTGTATAGTGCACTACCTTCGACCAGAGCCCTGTATAGTGCACTACCTTCGACCAGAGCACTGTATAGTGCACTACCTTCGACCAGAGCCCTGTATAGTGCACTACCTTCGACCAGAGCCCTGTATAGTGCACTACCTTCGACCAGAGCCCTGTATAGTGCACTACCTTCGACCAGAGCCCTGTATAGTGCACTACCTTCGACCAGAGCCCTGTATAGTGCACTACCTTCGACCAGAGCCCTGTATAGTGCACTACCTTCGACCAGAGCCCTGTATAGTGCACTACCTTCGACCAGAGCCCTGTATAGTGCACTACCTTCGACCAGAGCCCTGTATAGTGCACTACCTTCGACCAGAGCCCTGTATAGTGCACTACCTTCGACCAGAGCCCTGTATAGTGCACTACCTTCGACCAGAGCCCTGTATAGTGCACTACCTTCGACCAGAGCCCTGTATAGTCCACTACCTTCGAACAGAGCCCTGTATAGTGCACTACCTTCGACCAGAGCACTGTATAGTGCACTACCTTCGACCAGAGCCCTGTATAGTGCACTACCTTCGACCAGAGCACTGTATAGTGCACTACCTTCGACCAGAGCACTGTATAGTGCACTACCTTCGACCAGAGCCCTGTATAGTGCACTACCTTCGACCAGAGCCCTGTATAGTGCACTACCTTCGACCAGAGCACTGTATAGTGCACTACCTTCGACCAGAGCCCTGTATAGTGCACTACCTTCGACCAGAGCCCTGTATAGTGCACTACCTTCGACCAGAGCCCTGAATAGTGCACTACCTTCGGCCAGAGCCCTGAATAGTGCACTACCTTCGGCCAGAGCCCTGTATAGTGCACTACCTTCGACCAGAGCCCTGTATAGTGCACTACCTTCGACCAGAGCCCTGTATAGTGCACTACCTTCGACCAGAGCCCTGAATAGTGCACTACCTTCGGCCAGAGCCCTGTATAGTGCACTACCTTCGACCAGAGCCCTGTATAGTGCACTACCTTCGACCAGAGCCCTGTATAGTGCACTACCTTCGACCAGAGCCCTGAATAGTGCACTACCTTCGACCAGAGCCCTGTATAGTGCACTACTTTCGGGTGCCATTTTGGACGCAGGCAGTGTACAGCATGGTTGGTGCAACTCAGGTTTTATTTTAGAAATAGACCCATACTGTTTGCTGTTGGAAGATTACACTGTTATATAAAATTGTAATCTGGTAATCAGGATGTTCAACTCCCACATTTCTGTTTATCTTCAATATGGTGCAAGGGAGGTGTTTTTCATATTTTTCATGTGTTACAATACCTGCGCCCAAGATATATTTCATATCAGCTTTTCAGCTTTCCAAGTTTTCCATATGATGTAGGTGATTAAATTGATGTTATATCACCATGCATTCATACACACTGTGGTGTTGGATAACCCTGGTCTGACATGATGTCATCTATTTTCACAGGACTCTTTTAGCATCTACCTTTACACATACTGTATTCCTGTGTGAGTCAGACTAGCGCTGTAGTGGAAAGTCTTCTAACAATACACCTACACAGTATGGTGAGCCGTGGGTCCAACACTGTGACTGTGTGACTGGGCCAGAAACAGCTAGTGGACGGATGTTGACTCAGGTCTCATAGGCCTGGTCCCAGCCAGAGCTAATTGCGCATTGCTATTCTGAACACACACTGTTTTTAAAGATGGGGGTGGCACTGAGGCCATGTATCAGCAGTGAATAGAAACAGCCTAAGAACAAGGCTCTGTCTCTATTGCTTAAAAACCTGTCCTTTCCTCGTCTCCTTCCCTTAATCTGCCTTCTCATCATTCCCTTAATCTGCCCTGTCCTCATCTCCTTCCCTTAATCTGCATTGATTAGGAAAGACATGACAGTTGAAAACAATCTGGTGGACACTCATGATGGAAACCAAGCCTAGCTATCAATAACTAGCCTAAAATTGGAATTCGACTTGGAATTTCAGTTTACTTCCTGTCTGAATTGCCTGAGTTAAAATTGAACTGACCCCGACCCTGGTTGCTGAACTGAGGAGGATTTGTGGTTCAATGTCTCAAAGAGACTGCACAGGATGAGAGGAATGTCATCATGGTGATGGATCCACATGAATATACATGTTGCCACTTCAGAGGGTTTTGGTCAGGCACTCAGTAGTCAATACAAACACAAGGCAGTCTTTGTCTTGTTCACTTCAAAGCCTTGGGGAGGAAGACAGTTGCTCTTTTACCATTTTATCACAAAATAAAATACTGTAACAACAACCTCAGACACAGGTCTTAAACATTTTAATTACATAAAAACTAGGCCAGACAAGAACCCAAGTCCACAAAGTGGAACCTCTTAGGAGGTCTACTAATCTGATCTGAAGAGCTTGTTAGAACTTGTTTTTGATATTATTTATTTATTGGTGTAATTTTCTCCATATTTAACCCGTTATGGGAGTAACACTGACTGTGATTTATTGAGTTGGAGTTGGTTTAATTAATAGTTAAAGAGGTTCAGATGTAAATTGAGATTTAATAGATTTAATAGAGAGAAAACAACTCAGCTTGATGCCCGTTTTAGAGATGCTCATTATAATATCTATCATCGTTTTAGAGATGCTCATTATAATATCTATCACCGTTTTAGAGATGCTCATTATAATATCTATCACCGTTTTAGAGATGCTCATTATAATATCTATCACCGTTTTAGAGATGCTCATTATAATATCTATCACCGTTTTAGAGATGCTCATTATAATATCTATCACCGTTTTAGAGATGCTCATTATAATATCTATCACCGTTTTAGAGATGCTCATTATAATATCTATCACCGTTTTAGAGATGCTCATTATAATATCTATCACCGTTTTAGAGATGTCCATTATAATATCTATCACCGTTTTAGAGATGCTCATTATAATATCTATCACCGTTTTAGAGATGCTCATTATAATATCTATCACCGTTTTAGAGATGCTCATTATAATATCTATCACCGTTTTAGAGATGCTCATTATAATATCTATCACCGTTTTAGAGATGCTCATTATAATATCTATCACCGTCTTAGAGATGCTCATTATAATATCTATCACCGTTTTAGAGATGCTCATTATAATATCTATCACCGTTTTAGAGATGCTCATTATAATATCTATCACCGTTTTAGAGATGCTCATTATAATATCTATCACCGTTTTAGAGATGCTCATTATAATATCTATCATCGTTTTAGAGATGCTCATTATAATATCTATCACCGTTTTAGAGATGCTCATTATAATATCTATCACCGTTTTAGAGATGCTCATTATAATATCTATCACCGTTTTAGAGATGTCCATTATAATATCTATCACCGTTTTAGAGATGCTCATTATAATATCTATCACCGTTTTAGAGATGCTCATTATAATATCTATCACCGTTTTAGAGATGCTCATTATAATATCTATCACCGTTTTAGAGATGTCCATTATAATATCTATCACTGTTTTAGAGATGCTCATTCTAATATCTATCACCGTTTTAGACATGCTCATTATAATATCTATCACCGTTTTAGACATGCTCATTATAATATCTATCACCGTTTTAGAGATGCTCATTATAATATCTATCACCGTTTTAGAGATGCTCATTATAATATCTATCACCGTTTTAGAGATGCTCATTATAATATCTATCACCGTTTTAGAGATGCTCATTATAATATCTATCACCGTTTTAGAGATGCTCATTATAATATCTATCACCGTTTTAGAGATGCTCATTATAATATCTATCATCGTTTTAGAGATACTCATTATAATATCTATCATCGTTTTAGAGATGCTCATTATAATATCTATCACCGTTTTAGAGATGCTCATTATAATATCTATCACCGTTTTAGAGATGCTCATTATAATATCTATCAACGTTTTAGAGATGCTCATTATAATATCTATCATCGTTTTAGAGATGCTCATTATAATATCTATCATCGTTTTAGAGATGCTCATTATAATATCTATCATCGTTTTAGAGATGCTCATTATAATATCTATCATCGTTTTAGAGATGCTCATTATAATATCTATCATCGTTTTAGAGATGCTCATTACAATATCTATC